>NC_062228.1:60179272-60275198 GCF_902686445.1 Sciurus carolinensis | reverse complement strand
AAGAATAATGTAATTCCAGAAACAGTAGAAGACAAGAAATAATTAAGATCAGGGTCAAAATGAATAAAACTAACTGAATGTGGTGTCATATGCCTGCAATCCCAGGGACTGAGGAAGCTGAGGCAGGAGGAGGTCACATTCAAAGTCAACCTCAACAAAAGGGAAATGCTGAGAAACTAGGTGAGACCCTGTCTCTAAATAAAATAAAAAATAGGGCAGGGGATGTGGTTCAGTAGTCAAGTGCTTCTGAGTCCAATCCCTGGTAGGAAAAAAAATTAATAAAATTAAGAATGAAAAACAATACACTTGATCAATACAATAAAGAATGTTTTTTCGAAAACAAAAACAAGCTAATAAGTCCTTAGACAAGAGGGGGAAAGACCCAAGTTAACAAAATTAGAGCTGAAAAAGTAGGTATCACCAAAGATAAGACTGAAATCCTGGGGATCATTAGAAACTATTTTGAAAATTTATATTCCAATTAGCTAGAAAATGTTAAATATACAAACTATTCCTAAAGACATAGCCAAATTGAAACAAGAGAATATAGATAGATAAATACAAAGTATCAAACAATGAAATTGAAGCAAAAATTAAAAGCCATCCACCTCAAAAATCCCAGGACCCTTTGGGCCTTTGAGGGGCACAGTCTTCACTTGCCAAAATGTCCTAGGGTGATCTAGATTCAGACTCCTTATAGGTGTGGTGTGCACAGTATCCTATGTGAGGCAACCTTCTGTTTTAGCTTCAACCCCTCACAGAAAAATGGATAGGGACCATATGTCAACTGTGTAAGAAACAAAGTTTTGTTTTCGATCATGAAAATTTACAGTTCTTCCTTAATTACATACCTAATGCATAGTATATAAATATTCTCTGCAAAATTATGTGTAATACTCTGAGAAATATTCAATGCTGTGGATTAAGTTGGTAGCATTTGCTTAGGTGATACTTCATAAAAATGATGGAAATTGCTCCCTGAGCCTCTGGCTAATGCTGGTGATCTTTGTGAGAGACTGTTATAATGTTCTATTTAGGCATCCTACCACTGCTGCAATATTTATGAAATGATTATTCCTATAATATGTTCATATCACCATTTCCAATTTAATTCACATTCAATTATACAAATGAGACCAGTGTTTTCTAATGTAAACTGTGACATTAGCGTTTTCCTTTTCCTTTAGATATCCTCCTCAGATTATTTCTTTCATTCTGATTGTTTGATTTTTGTTTGTTTTGTTATTTATGTTTTTGTTTACAATAATGATCCTTAAACATCTGAGTATTAAGAATCAACAAGATTTTGGTTAGAAGAAAGCATGAAAGTCTGTGTTTCTGCACCTTCCATATGAAATCCTGTCAGCTTACAGGGCCATGCAAAAACAACAGCCTCTCCCAAACTTCTCAACACTTATTCTGAAGTTACTAACAAGGAACTCATAATTTCCTAAGTAATTAGAAAGTGGGAAGAAAGATTTCCAGTAATGTCCTGGGTTCCCCGGGCCTGCACTGTCATTGCCTCTACAGGTGACATGGTAATTGCAGCCCTGAGGGGAAGTGAGGTCACAGGAGCACAGACCTTTATCTCAGGTGCAGCTGCCTGGCTCCTTCCAAGGCCATCAGGACCTCACACTGAGTCCCACACCGCGACACAAGAAGCACTGTGAGTATTTTCTATTTTTGTCACAGAGGCAGAGTGTGTAAGGAGGGAAGTCTGAGAAAGTACTCATTTCTGGAAAAGGATTTGGCAAAGAAACAGATTCATTGCCTGTGCAGAGAAAGGATAGGAACAATTCTTTTGTCGAAAATTGAGTTAATAACGTGAGTTATGCCCCTAACCTCATGCCAAATACAATGTAACAAAACTCACAATTTTGGTGATCTTACTTTTTTACTGAAAGAATCATACAGGAGTCATAAGTGCACATCTTAGCGAATTTTCACAACAAAACAAACTTATCTGTGCAACACACAGTTAAAGAAACATAATATTGCCAGCTTCTCAGACGACACCATTTGCCTCTCCTAAGCCAATAGGCCTCAAGGAGACATCTGAGTTGTTTGTATGAATGGAATTGTTGGGACTTAGGTTTGGATCTGTTCTAACATTTCCAAGTTGAAGTGACTTTTACCTGTATAGTACTTTTAACAAATGAATTCATACAGCTGAAGTATTTTATATTTTGCTTTCCTTTCAGTCCATGTGATTTTTGTGAATGTGGTGTTGGTACTCAGTGGCACTGCGTTATGGGATTCCATTATGTGAATACCACTCAATAGATTGAGTCATTCTGCTAATAATTTGATGCATCTGAGTGGCCTTTAAGTTGAAGCTATTATGACAGTTCCTGGGAAATAAATTCTGGAATTTGTGGTCTATGATATGAATAGAAATTGGACTTGGGGTACATATATTCAACAGGAGTGGTTGGCATGTAGGTTACATCAGTCTTCCTTAGAAATCAAAAAGACTTTTCCAAAATATGTGTGCCAATGTCAGCATGCATTGTCATTGTATGAGATTCCTAGTTTATATCCAACAGTCAAAACTTGGTATTTCTTCATATTTTTATTTCAGTTTCTGTTGCTGTTGATGATATCAAGGAGTGATCTGAACAAAGGCACCAAACATATTCCCATGTGTTTATTCATTGAATAATGTCTTTTCTATTGTAGGTGTTACTGGAAAATGTTGCCCACTATAATTTATGGTGCATTCTGTAACATCACACCCACCTGAAACTTCTGCAATGTCTGTAGTATGGTAGGGAGGAGAATGAGCTTGTAATTAATGTGATCTAATTTTTCATGTGATTTAATTTTTAATGTTTCACATGAAAAATTAAATTTAGTTTAATTTAAGTGCTTATCCCATTCAATAAACATCTGTATACCCAAGACTATAAAAATATATTTTGTCATACAAGATCAATTTTTTTTAAACTTAGGATCAGAAATACATTGAGAACTTATTCATCATATGGTGTGGTGGTGACTGCATTTGCCTGTTCTTCAATGTGACTAGCAAACTTCGGTATGTTCTGGAAATGTTGACTCATTCTTCCTCTCACTTTTCCTTGCTCCTCCAGGTTATCCACACTTGATTCCTCATGCTGAGATCCCTATAAAAATCTAGGAAATCCTGCCATCCATATGTGCTACTTGATATCTTTGCAATTCCACAGGTGCACACAAGGAAAGTTACTCCTGGTTAAAATATACATCATATTCTCTGATGGGTGTCACTATATGCTCCAGGCTGGTCTCACACTAAGACTGAAGCAATTGTCCTTCCTTAGCTCCCTGAACAGCAGGAGGCTACAGGTGCATGTGTACCCCTGTGTCTGGCTACAAAAAAATTTAGGGAGTCATTTCACTCAAATGAATGACTATGGCCATAAGGGAAAGGACAATGTGCTAAATGACATAATGGCCTCCAGGAATGTGGTAATAGGACTGATGTTCTTATCACAGATTGCTGTTGGAATTCTGGGAAATCTCTTTCAACTTTATTACTATCTAGTTCTTTCCTGTAATGAGCACCCCTTAAGGTCCACTGATCTGATTCTCAAGCACCTGAGTGTAGCCAATGCCCTCATCATTCTCACTAATGGTGTTCCCAGGACAATGGCAGCTTTTTCTTTGAAATATTTCTTCAGTGATTTTGTATGCAAACTTATTTTGTACATTCAACGAGTGGGCAGGAGTGTGTCCATTGGCATCACCTGCCTCTTGAGCGTCATCCAGAATATCACAGTGAGCCCCATGAACTCCTGTTGGAAGAATATCAAAAGAAAAGCCCCAAAGCACATTGGTTTCTCCATTTCCCTCTGCTGGATCCTGTACATGGTGGTGCATTCCATTTTCTCTCTCTATGCGGTTGGAAAACAGAGGAGTGAAAACCTGACAAAGAAAAGATATTTGAGGTACTGTTCTTCTGCAAGTCATGACAAAATCACAGAAACATTATATGCAGCATTGTGTGTATTTCCTGAAGTAGTATTTTCCATGCTCACAATCTGGTCCAGTGGCTCCATGATTCTTCTTCTGCACAGGCACAAGCGGAGGGTTCAGCACATTCACAGCATCAGTGTTTCTTCCAGATACTGTCCTGAGTCAAGAGCCACCAAGAGAATCCTTGTTCTTGTGTGCACCTTTGTGAGTTTCCACACCCTCTCCTCCATATTGCATGTTTGTATAATGTTTCATTTTAATCCCAGTTGGTGGTTGGTGAACATCAATGCACTGATCTCCATGTGCTTTCCCACTGTCAGTCCCTTTCTTTTCAGTAGACATGATTTCGTTCTATCCAGGCTCTGCTTTTAAGGAACACAAAATTACTGAGTCTGATCATAAGCATATGAATTATATGTTTTTGCATACTTTGCAATGTTTTTTCACTATTCCCTGTTCAAATGCCTACAGAGAAACTTATGGAAGTATCACTTGTGTTTCTGTGGTCAAACCTGAAGGGCACTGGGGTCCTCCTCTAGGTAAATATGGAATGCCCATGGACATGATGGAGAGAAATGAACTTGTTTGTCCACATCCTATACAGAGTACCCCCATGTTGCTGGAGGAAAACTGAATGGATTAATTCCTACTCCATCACCATTTTAAATATAATCACTCCTGAAAATGCTTACCAGAACCAAAAGTAGTAGAAAAATGAGTGGTAGGTATTGTAGAAAAATCAATATGTTTATCTCATATGTTTATATACTAAGGAGAGATTTTGTTTATGGTTGAAACAAGTTTGAAGAACTAGTTGTAATATTAGTGGAATTTAAACATATTCATACATATTTTTAAGTGCACTCTTTGTGTTTTCAGAGATGTAGGTGATTAAGAGTGAGGTCCAGGGCACAGTGGTAGTGGATCTGGCCCTTCAGGTTGGGATCAGCTGCACTGGGCAGTGGAGAGCCTCACACACTGGTCCTTCCTTATTCAGGGGCTACAGTACAAATCCCCAAAGCATTTCTGAAACCAAGCATGCTGCTGAATCCTACAGACTGCAATCTTAAACATGTACACATATGTATGATAAAGTTCAGGCTATAAAGTATGGACAGGGAATTGTAATAAAGTGAAACAATTATGACAGGTACTAATGAAAGTGCTGAGACACAAGCAGGGGACAAAGTCAGACAGACACTTACATACTGATTCCAGTAAGATGGATATCCAATAGATAATCCCCATCTCCTCAGCTGCAAGGCCACCCTGATGGCAACCAGAGTGCAGCTACAGCACGGGGAAAATCAGCACCCAGCAGAGGCTGGAGGGCTCAGAACAATCCTTGATATGCTCTAAAAACAGATTCATGGAGAATCCTCATTCTCCAACTGGTCTGGTGCCTCACTGATGAAACATTTCTCATAATTTTCCTTTATTTGACCTGATTCAGAATTCGATCACTGTGTGAACACATCAACTGGAGTATTTGTTAACAACCTCCAGTAGCCAATGTTTAACTGTAAAGTATGCAGGGAGTGACTGTATGACTGCATGACACATGACACAAGAGGGCACAGGGAAAGAGTGACCAGTGGCACAAGTTGGCGGTGCAGAGCCTGAAGTAGGGACATGAAAAGAAAGGAGCATTCAGAGGAATCAAAGACAAACAAGAGTGCACTTGGTTCAGGGAACAAAGTCAATGCCAGGCTTAAGATTGCAGAGAGATTGTCTGCAAGGAAGTATCAACATACTGGGTTCTAGGAGGATACGGATTTCAGCATGTCACAGGAAACAAGGGGAACTTGGTAGTGCAGATTTAAAAGGCAAATGTGGGTAAAGCTTCTGTGGAAAACATGTGATACACGTATGCTATGGGGAAAGAGGATACAGAGGGAGGAGGCAGAACTTGAATGATCATGGATCATGGCAGGTACACAGTGTATGAAATAGAGGTGGAATGCTGGGGAGCAGATAGATGTGGGCAGGGAGGAAGGATGTGCACAGGAAGGAGAAGGAAGCAGGAAAATATTGTGGGGTAAAGTGGTTATATATGAGCTATAGCACCCAGGTGCCAACAGCAGGGACTAGAGAGTGGTGGCTAGTGGTCAAAGACAGCCAGCAGTTCATGTAGGAACTGAGGACACTTGAAAGTTGAGCACTGTGGGGCTGAGGGTGTTGGGCAGAGGACACAGGGGATGGGCTGAAATGTGGAGTCTTGGAGTAGATACTAGGCCAGGAGAAGGAAGACACAGGTGACAGTATGCAAGAGCACATGAAGCTGAGGACGGTCAGGTTTTCATCCTTGTGAAAGGGAAAACAAGGGGTAGTGCCAAAAGGGAACCAAAGATGGTCATAAAAGTGGTTAGTTACAGGAAGGGTGCATTTTCCAGTTGCTCCACAGATCAAGACCCAAACAGTGGGCTTCCTGCTTCTCAGTGAGGATGGTGACTAAGGGAATTCACTGACATTCATCAGGACCTAGCTAGGTCATCATAGAGACACCAAAATTCAGAAACATTGAACACTGAATAAGAAATGATATCTTAGAGACACCAGCCAAGCCATGAGCCCCTGACAATGTAAGTGCCACCAGTTCACAACAGAGTGAGGGGTGGGAGGCAGAAGAGCAGTGTGGATAAATGTGGCACTTATCCTGTGATCAGGGAGGCTGACTGACCTGGCCCAGACAGGCTGCATCAGGCTGAGGATGGGACAGAGCTCCAGGTGTCTGCTGTTTAGCTGAGATGGGAGGATAGACAATGTAGATGCCTGCGTGGCAGCCCTCTGTGACAGGAGCCTGGGAAATCATGAAAGGCATTTGTGCTGACCCTGCTAATGCCCACCACTGGTTCCAGAGTGTGCCTGGCAGAGCCCAAGCGAAACTGGCACAGAGGAATGTGCTCATGAGGATATGGGATGGTCATGAGTCAACTCCAGGTTTTTGAACTTCCCAGTTAGAGCTGTGCATCAGCTCTGCTCTGGTAGTGCATTGACGTAGTCCATCCAGACAAAACTCCTACTGGGAGTACTAGCCAAATCTCCCTGCTTTCTACTGGGACAAGGAAGCCAAGTGCTACTGCAAGCTGCTCCAATTTGTAGCCTCACCAGCCAGCAGCTCAGTGAGGCACAAAGTGGTCACAATTAACAACCTCCCACACTTGGTCTAAGGGAGGTGAAGCCCTGGCAAATGGAAAGAACACAAGAGCATAGTCAAGGAACTTTACCTTTGTGAAACATTTTGACTACCTAATGGAGAAAAGCTCTTTATTCTTCATCAAGGATTTTTTTTCCATTCTTCCACCCCCTATTCTGTGTGTGTTCTTGTTGCAGTGATTGAATTGAGGATATACATTATATATGTAATTATTTAATAGAAACATAATATATTTATATAAGTTAACAAATTCATATGAACATATATTCATATGGTTTTCTTTTCCTCTTTCATTTTTTTGTTCACTCATTTGTTAGTTAGACTTGTTTTGACTTTGAAGAGGTAGAGTCTTCCATGCACTAGTTTTTTTTTTTTGTTTGTTTGGTTTTTGCTGTTGTTGCAGTTATTACTACCCTAGATGATGTAGCTGGTTCTGCAGATTAACACTAGTGTTACACACTAGATGTGCTGGGTTCTTTGTCTCCATACAGCTAAATATTGAGAAACAGGACACAAAGATAGCAAGCAAGAAGCAGAATAGTTAAAAAAGTGGCAGAGACATTTTGAAGAAAAGGAACCCCAGAGCCAGGAATTCAGGTGGGGAATTTTGGCCTGTTTTTCTTGTGGTCTCTTCAATTTCCTCCTTTCCTTACTGTCTCCATCCACACTCTCCTCACTACTACTAATTGGGGTCCCTGTGTCCACATGTCCATTTTAGATTATCTATTGGATATCCCACTTGCTGGAATGAGTATGTATGTGTCTGTCTGAATTTGTCCCCCACTTGTGTCTCAGCACTTTTGTCCACTAGGAAGGTGACTTCCTGTGGACACCCTCTCCAAGCTCCATTGTCCTCACCCTGACTTCAACTTCCTCACTCGCCATGAGGTCCTGACTGCCTAAACCCTTCTGTTTTCATAACTACATCTGGTTCATGGTTAGTTATTGTTGCTGCCCGTGTTAAACATAGACCCCAACATTTCTCTTCGTGTGGCAATTAGCACAGGCACCAGATGTTTATTTTAAGGTTGTATACTAGTTTCTATTTGTTGTCAAATGTGGGTTGGCCTCTCAGGAAGGGAGTGAGTGTGACGGTGCCCCTTAATTCAGACACAGGGAGCCAGGTTCTGTGAAACAGTTCAATTTATTCAGGAAGTGCAATAGTTTATATATGGAGCGAAAACCAATCATCTTAATGAGATAGCCAGGCCACTGCTCAGGTCATATGTTTACAATACTGTACTACAGGTAAGAGCAGACTTCTACTGGGGACCAGGAAGGCTCAAGAGGCATTGGGTCATCACACAGTGTAGTCATGTGACATGAAGAAAGCCCAGTGTCCTGAGCTCAAGCCCAGTTCATACCCTGGGTCCATGCCTGGCACACACCAGGATTCTCCTCAGCTATTATTTTTCCTATGGCTTCCTTCTTGCTTTCTAAAATGGGCTCTGAGGTGGTCAGGACACTACAGGTTTACAGGATAGAGACCCTTCTGTTGAGCTGCATCTACAACTCAGCCAAGTGACAGTGAACTTCCCTGTACACAAGGACTAGCCTCCCCCAAGCTCCAAAAATATTTTTACAAATAAAGTAGAGGAGAAAACCCAAATGAATGACCAGGATCCAAAGAGGAATACTTAAAGGGGAGCTCAGGTCAAAATCTGCTCATGCACCAAATGCAGAAAGAAGTTCTAAGATATCTCAGAGAACCCACAATATTGTATGCTCTCAAAGAGCATATTGAATCAGCAGTTCTACAGTAGCAAACTAAGCAAACTGGAGTTTGAAGCTCACTCTTGATTGCACCAAAGCTAAGTGTTGAAGCTAAAAGATACCCACAATACAGACTTACCACAAAAACATGATTACATGCCAAAGAACAGTCATGAAAGAGGAAGAGAATTCATCTCAAAAGATGTGCACCCAACAGCACTGAAACCACAAGAAAACAAGCAACAAGACTTATCCACAAATTTATAATTCAACATTAAATGAGTGGAGGAATTCCAGGGAAAGACTATTAAAAGATGATTATTTAAGTATCCTGTGAGCTAAAGAATTTCTGAGTAATAAATTGAGACAGCAAGTCCAGGAGGTTAAAGGTCATTTCAATATAAAGCTAGGCATCACAATACCTGATCTCGAATTATATTTCAGAGTTTTAGTGTCAAAACAGCATGGCATTGGCATTTCAAGAGATATGAAGACCAATAGAGCAGAAGACACAGAGAAAACTACACATAGACACAATCATCTGATGGTTGATGAGGTGTTAAAATCTTATGTTGGAGAATAGTAGTCACTGAAAATAACTGCTGCTGGAAAAACTGAATAGACATAAAGAAGAATGAAACTAGACCCCTACATCTCACCCTGAACAAAAGTCATCACAAAGTTCATCAATGACTAAGGAATTTTTATGAAACAATGCATCTGATAAACAAAAAACATAGAAGCAACACTCCAACATGTTAACAGAGGCACTGACCATGGGTACTAAATATAATTTGCTTTGTAAGATGTTCAGGAGTTATTGGAGGCCAGCAGTGGAATGTTAGGAATGTTATGATTTAGTAATGAGGTATCCCCCAAAGCTCACGTGAGACAATTCAAGAAGATTTTACAGATGAAATGATTGGATTGTGATAGCCTTAACCCAGTAGTGATTTAATCCTCTGATAGTGATTAACTGAGTAGTAGTTAAAGGCAGGTGGGGTATAGTGGAGGAGGTGGGTCCATGGAGGCATGGCTTTTGCGGTTTACATTTTCACCTCCCTCTGCTTCTTGATTGCCGTGTTTTGGGTGGCTTTTCTTCACCTCACACTTATGCATTATGTTCTGCCTCACCTCCAACCATGAAGAATGGAGTTGGCCATCTATGGCCAAAGAGTACTGAAACCCTGAACCAAAAATCAAACTTTTCCTCCTTTAATTGTTCTTGTCAAGTCTTTTTGCTCAATGCAGTGAAAAACTGACAAATAAATGTTCAAAAGAGTAGAGGAAGGGGATGTGGGTAGAAAAGGGGGAGAGGAATGATGGTACTAAGGACTTAAAAGGGAGAAAATTATGCATATGTGTCTGTGAAGATGTCACAATCAGTCCCATTATTATCTCTAAATACAGTGCATTCATTTTTTAAAATATAGAATCCATGATATTGCAGGGGTGGGAATACATACTAGAAATATTGGGTGAATGTGAGGCAAGATGGAGGCTTAGAGGATTTCTAAGCATGACAAGAGGGAGGGACAGAGGATGTAGCTCAATGTGTGAAGAGATGCCCCTCAAGTTTCCTCTGAGTCTTATTCACCCCAGAGCCTGACTCTACTTTGCACACTGCTCACTGTAACTGCACTTTGCCCGTCCTATGAAAACCTGACTTGACACCCACAGATCATGGAATTGGAAAAAGTAGAACAGGGTCAGTGGAAGATGTGGTTAATATTTCAGTGAGGGAAGAGGCACACCCTGGGCCTGACCATTCTTAGCAGGTATAAGAGAGGCAAGATAGAACTGGATATTGGAATAGGGAGCCATCCAGGAATGTGGTAAGGCATTCAGAAGACCAAAGTACATGGGAATACCAGGGAGCCAAGGAGGACAGTGACTGAGTGAGACAAAAAATACATGACAAGTACCATGACCTCTGTACCCCAAACTGCACACAAACATGTCTTATTCCCTCTGCTGCATTGCACACTTTGACCCATCATGAATTTACACTGCCCAGTGTCATCTAGAAATGCCCTTTAACCCTTGTGCCATTTCTACTGCAGTTTATCTCCTTTTACATTGTCCAACCCCCTAAGCCCCAGCCAGGCCCTAGGCACCACCCTAACCCTGTGACCTGTGTACTCCACACTCTCCCACCCTAACCCTATCACACTCAGTCACACCCCCACACTCTCCAACTTTCTCATGACATCATGTAACAATAATTAGAATACCACCTACACGTGATACATGGAAAATATTGTCCTGGTGTCATATGTTGGTGATAGGGACAACATAAAGGGCAGCTATGACAACCCATATTCTGGCATTTGCAGACTTGGAGATGTGCACAACTTTAGAGAATGCAAAAGTTACTGTGAAACACACACACAAAAGTGACTGTGTGCCTGAATGAGTGAAAGTGAGTGGAGCTATAAGCATTGTGTTGATGTCTGCATTTGAAATGTTAATGAAGGTATGAGGTAACTCTGAGATCCTGGAAAGGCTGTGTGTGTCAGCATTGGACAGGGAGCATGTGAGTGTGCACATATTGTCGCCATCCAGCAGGACATAAAGACACATACACCTCAGATTGTCATGAAGGAACTTTTTTTTTATTCAGATAATACCCTGTATATATAAGCAGTCTCATGCATAAGCAATTTTGATCAGACATGTCCACCCAATCCTGTTAAAGGTCAAGCAATCACGAGCTCAAGCATACATGTAGCCAATTGAATAGCTTCCTGTTTTTCTCCAGGCATACCAAGCACACCCTTTGGCTCTCTGCCCGCCCACATCTCCCCCTGTTTGTTTATAAAAAGACTGTGCCTGTCTTAGGTTGTCCATGACAGAGCAACATCCTTACCCGTCATCGGAAAATGAAGCTTATATCTTCATTCCCTGTCTTAGGTTGGTATGAGATCTTCACGAATCTTACCCATATCTGCCTACCAGTCTAGCATAGCCAAACTTCGGGGGAGGTTCCCACATAACCTGCTAAATCATAGGAGCCATTTGGGAAGAGTTCTAAGTCAGGAGAAAAGGGTATAGTAGTTAACCCTAATGTGGAATTGGTGGGAAGAATAGGAGGATATACATTGGAAGAGTTAGTAAGGGGCAAAGGGCAGGGTCACGCCTTTACTATCCCCCATAGGTAACGCACGGCTCCTCCATTAACATGGTGAGGGATCATCAACAACAGCAGTGGGAGGAACTTCCACATCTTCTTCTTGTTCTTGGTTTTCTATTGAGGAAGCCTTGACCAATCTTTCAGGCACCCAAATTGGCGATTGTGCGTCCTGTGGGAAAACACAAACAGATCCTCGTGTCCAAATTAATACCAGATCCGGGCCTTTCCATTGTCCCGATAGAATGTCCTTCCAGAGCACTTGAGGTAGATGTTTTTCATTAGGCTCTGAATGACGGTCAGCAGCCAATCGGCCCTCAGAATCAAGATTTTAAAAATTTAAGATGAACAAGGCAACAGATAATTTGTCATTTGGGGATCTGTATGATGCCCCTATTCCCCCTTTTTGTTTATAAAGCATGTCTTTAAGCATTAAATGGGCATGCTCAACAATGCTTTGTCCAGTAGGATTACAGGGAATTCCTGGGACATGTTGAATACCAAAGGTGGAACAAAATTGTTTAAAGGCCTGGGATGTATATCCAGAATAATTATCTGTTTTAATTTGTTTGGGAACCCCAGGATGGAGAAAGAATGTAAACAGTGTGTTATTACATCTTTGGTTTTTTTCTCCAGCGTGAGCAGAGGCCATAATAAATCCTGAAAAGGTATCAATAGACACATGAATGAATTGTAGTTTTCCAAATTCTAAATAATGAGTTACATCCATTTGCCAAATGTGATTGGACTGAAGTCCTTTTGGATTTACTCCTAATGAGGGGTTATGAATAAGTGTAGCACATTTAGCACAAGACTTGACTATGTCCCGAGCTGTTGTGTTAGTAATCTGATAGCGTAAATGTAGAGTAGAAGCATTTACGTGAAATTTGGAATGAAAATTTTTTGCATTTTCAAGTGCATCAAAGATATGTGGGTCTCTGGTGGCCATGTTTGTTAAATCATTGTGTAAACAGAGGACCAGGAAGGACAGTATGAGTCCAAACATGCCCAATAAAAAAAGGGCTTTTTCTATCCCAAATAAGATTTTGTAAAAATTGTAAATACTTAGTGATTGTGGAAGTGAGGAAGAGCAGACCAGTTAATTCTAAATTTTGAATATCATTAACAATGTATTTACTATCAGAGAATAGGTTAAAGGGTTCATGATGGGTTCTGAATACTTCTATAGTTACTAATAGTTCTGTTTGTTGTGCACATACAGTATTAAACAGCAATGTTTCTGTAACATTATCTACAGTAATAGCACCCATACCATTTTTTGATCAAACAGTAAATATAAAGGTAGCTCCTATAATAGGTTCTTTTCGGGTGATTTTGGGGAAAATTATAGGATGTTGACTCCAAAATTGGAGAAGAGGACCAGATGGCAAATGATTGTCAAACATAGCAGAAGTAGTAGTAAAGACTATAACCCATGAACTTGAATTATTAATAAGATATTGTATCTGTTCAGTAGTATAAGGAGTAGTTATTGTCGAGGGATGTGACCCAAAGGTGGAACGGGATATTTTTAACGCCCTAAGGATTAATTCTGCCACAGATTCAGTAAACAAGGATAAGAACTTGTTCTGGGCATAATTCATGTGAACCCATAGAATAGGACGCTTTTGGCAAAACTCTCCTGTGGGTAACTTATTTGTGGCCAAGACAATGAATGATAAAGGCTTAGCTAGCTCAATAAGATCAAGATGAGCCTTTTCCATAGCTGTTTCAACAAGCTTGAGAGTTGTTCGAGCCTTAGGGGTAAGCACCCGCTTAGAAAGGTGATCAGAATCACCTTTAAGAGTGTCAAACAGGGGGCCCAAACTTGAGGTGGGTAAATGAAGGTAAGGTCTAATCCAGTTAATGTCATCTAAAGCTTTTGAAGTCATTCGAAGTCTTAAGTTGGTCTACTCGAATACTAATTTTTGTGGGTTTAACCATAGTCGCATTTATGATAGATTCCAGGAAGTTTTTCTTGTCTATCATTTGTGCCTTATCAATGGCAATATGTAAGCCCCACCTTTTTAGTGACTTTATTAAGAAACTATAACAATTTTCCAAGACAGTTTTTTTCTTTATGAGCTAACAAAATATCATCCATATAATGATAGATTAAAAGTTGAGTGTTTGCTAGGCATATGGGTTCAATGACCTTGTTTACATATATTTGACACATAGTGGGTCTATTGGCCATGTCTTTTGGGAGAACTATCCATTCATATTATTTATTAGGAGAACTGTTATTAAGTGAGGGAACAGTAAATGCGAACTTTTTGTGTCAGAGGGATTAACGGAATGGAAAAGAAGCAATCTTTAATGTCAATTACAATGGAGGGTCAATTAACTGGAATAGTTGATAAAGTAGGTAATCCTAATTGTAGGTCCCATGGGCTCCATTATAGAATTTACTGCTCTTAGGTCATGTAATAGCCTCCATTTTCCTGATTTCTTTTTTATTATGAATATTGGTGTGTTGAAAGGAAAGGTGGATGGTTTGATGTGTCCAGCCTCTAGTTGTTCTTTAACCAATTGTTGGGCCACTTCTAATTTGTCTTTGGAGAGGGGTCACTGAGGGACCCAGACAGGTTTATCAGATTTCCATGTTATTTTAATTGCTTCAGTGGCCCCTAATGAAAATCCAATTCCTTTCTATGTTGTTTTGGAGTAACTAAAATGGGTGAAGTAGGTCCTTGACTATTTTTCCAAAGTCCTTTTCCCCATATGTGTCCTTGGGCTAACACCTTTTGATTAGCTTTTAGATTACTGTATGGGATCTCAGATGTGAGATGTAAATCCATCTGTTCCATGATATCTCGCCCCCACAAGTTTATCATGAGATTTTTAAGGATGTAAGGTTTGTCGGTACCACTATGACCTTCTTCATCCTTTCATTTTAATATGGCTGCACTTTTGTTAGCATTGGAAGTTATACCCAATCCCCTTAAAGTCTGATCTGTTGAAGCGGCCAGGCTTTGGGCCATTCTTTAATTTTGATAATACTTTTGTCAGCCCTGGTATCTAATAAGCTCTCAAAACTTTTGCCTTCTATCACTAACTTGGTCATAGGTCTATCTTTTAAATCCAATGTTAACATGACCATATTTTGGCCAGTAGTACCTAATCCTTTATTTCCCCTAATAATATTCTTTGATGGATATTGATCATGGCAGCTGGGTAAGACCAACAATTGTGCTATGTGATCACCCTGAGCTATTATTGCTACACCTCTTGTTGAAGAAGCAAGGATTTTTATTTCTCCTGTAAAAATCAGGGTCTATAACTCCAGGGACAATATTTAATCCTTTTAAAGCAGAAGAACTCCTCCCCAGAACTAGTCCCACTGTTCCTTTAGGTAATGGGCCGACAACCAAAGTTGGTATTGGTTGTACTCCCATCTCTGGAGTTAATATTGCTCTGGTGGAGGCACAGAGGTCCAATCCTGCACTTCCTCTTGTTTGTCTAGTTGGGGAGTCAAGGGGTAATGGGTTCGAGGTATGGACTGGATAACCCCGTATACTAGTGGTCCCCGAGAACAGGGTCCCTGGTTCCCATTTCTGAAGGTAAAGGGATACCATCTTTGTCTCTAGTTGATTTATAGTCATTTTGCCCAGTGTTTCCCTTTTTTACATCGGGGACATAATTTTGTCACAGGACCCTGGGGGCAGTCCTTTTTTATGTGTCCATATTGTTTACACCGATAACACTGTTGGCCTGGGCGGGAGTTGTCATTGCCTCTGAGACCCTGTGCAAGTGCTGCAGCCATCACCTGACCTTGAATAAAAGCCTCATTAATATCCCTACAATAGGCTCCAAGGTCTTTGTTTTTCCAAGGTCTTATTGCTTCTTTACACCATTTATTTGCTTGCTCATATGCATGCTGTTTGACTAAAGGCATAGCCTGGTCTACATCTCCAAATGTACGTCCTGCTGTTTGAATCAGTCTGTCTACAAAATCGGCATCGGATTCATTGTTGCCTTGAATAACCTTAGATAACTGTCCTTGAAGATCACCAGCACCTGAAAGCATTTTCCAAGCTTTAGTGGCAGCAGCACTAATTGATACACACTAGGGTGGAAATTAATCTGATTACCTTGCCCTTCATATGGTCCTTGTCCTGTCAGCATGCCTAGATTCCATTGAGGATTGCCCACAACTGCATTACGTCGGGCAGTATCAGAGCATAACTCCTGGTTAGTCACTTTCCACATGAGATATTGTCCCCCAGATAAACATGCTTTTGCTAAATTATCCCAATCTGTCAGAGTAAGATTTTCAATTGCAACATTCTCTAATAAAGAAATGGTAAATGCAGCTTGTACTCCATAGGACATAACTGCCTCTTTTAACTGTTTCACTAATTTTATATCTAATATCTGATGATATCTCTGATTGATTTGATCTTCAAATACCGGGAATATTGGGAACACTGATGGAGATTCCACATCAGCCCACTGTCTGGGGGCCGCCCCTGTGCAGCAAGTACACGTGCCCCTACAACTTGGAAAAGAGTGGTGACCTGGATTATATGCCAGAGGGCATGGCACGGTAGCGGCTAAATGCCACTGAGAGAACTTCTTTTCTAGCTCTGTCTCAGATAGTTCCTGTGCTTCAGAGTCACACCCCTGTTCTGAGTCTGAACATCTACTTTCTCTTTCAGAAGCTCGACTTGATTGTTCTTCTTTTACAGTTTCTAATATCTCTTCCCCTTCTCTTAGCTGTTCTTGAAATTTTGGTTTTTTGGAAGTCAGACAGAAACAAACTAATGTCCATATAGGCAAAGTACCAAGAGGGAGAGGCATTTTTTCATTTTGTTTACGGAGGTCCTTTCCCAAATGCTCCCACTGAGGGACAGTAAGGAGCCCTTCTCCTAATAACCAAGGACAGGTTTGTTCTAAATTTTAAGGAATGTCTGCGCAGTTTTAGACTTTAACGGAGTTCCATTTTCTCTTAACAATGCCTTAAGAGAGCCTTCCATGTGAATCCGTGAAATTTCTGATCCTATGGCTATAATATGGCCTCTCTGATCACCACCACAACAACAAACAGAAACCAAACAAGAAAAAGTAACAAAAATATTAACACAACAACTTACACACATACATTTACTACAGGACGTCCTTTGTTGTCTCTTGGGACAGCCTTCACTTAAGTTCCCTCACTAGAGGAGCCTTCCGTTATTACCTTAAGGCCACTGTTTCCTCAAATAGGGAAACCTGCTAGTTGACTGCTAGTTTACTGTGCTAGTAAAAAATTTTCTCCTTTATTACATACCTGAGTGCTCACCATTCCCCGTAGGTGCCACCAAATGTCGCCATCCAGTGGGACATAAAAACATATACACCTCAGATTGTCATGAAGGAGTTTCTTTTTTATTCAGATAACACCCTCTATATATAAGCAGTCTCATGCATAAGCAATTTTGATCAGATAGAAGAAAATATTTAGATATTTCTAAATGAATTCTTAGTAGTAAAAAACTAGACATTCTTCATTCTGCCATTGGCTTCAAGGAGAAACTGACAATGAAGACAATTTGGAAGTCATGCTCCCTATAAAGGAGGGTGCAGTGCTGACCCTTCACCACTTAATGATAATGTCCTGCTCTCCAGACATTCAAGACCAATACTCTTCCATGACACATGTTCACATGTAAAACTGTTGAGCTATTGTCAGGAAAGGAGAAGAGAAGAGAACATGTCTAATAAGTTAACTCATAATTTCAGTGTATATTTTGGGGATGGAACCTGGAAATCTGAACAAAATGTTATTCAAAAACTGAAAACTGCATAATTCCTCACTCCTCAGCCTTATTTTCTGCTCACCACCCTAAAGTTGGGTGTGGTCACACAATGAGTCATCCCAGGACTGAATTGGGTGCCAGTAGTTGAGTTCTGGAATGTGAGCTCAGGACTAATCATGTTGCATGCACACTAGATGTGCAGATGGTGAAGTTCTGGCAGGAACACCAGAGTTCCAAGGCTCAGAACAGGGACAGATTGGTATTACACTTCTGTTGATGCTGCCTGAGAACAGGAGGGAGCCCTTGACAAGGGGAGGCAGAAATGAGGAAAAGCACAGAGGAAGAGCAGTGCCTGGTGAGCCTCTGGAGGACATTTCTTAAATGACAGGTCAAAACCCTCATCCTCTCTGCTGGAGAGCCTTGAGTTTTCTAATTCACTCCTGGAGATGCCAACAGTCAGGTTGGGAGGAGATGCCATCATAGCTGAAGTTCCCATTAATTATCCAGACACATCAAAATAAAAAAAAAATTAGTGAGTGAAAAGAAGAGAGAAAAGAAATGCTTACATTAGGCACAGAGAAAGAATTAATGCCTGGTGAGCAGATGATTCACAGAGATGACTCAGACTTGTTTCAGGTAGGATTTCAGACTTTTGGAGAAAGGCACCTTGATACAAGTCCCCTCATGCACCATGAAAGTCCTCAGCATGCAGGAAGCTCACCAAGGACTACCTGCCAGGTGACCCAGGCCACCCAGCAAGCAATAGCAGGCCAGCTGAAATATGAGTGCATGTGGGAAAACACCATCCCCATGTGATATAACTTTATGTATGTGTGCTTCAGATTTTATGACTTAAAATGAATAAGCAGCTAAGGATTCTGCAAAAACTTACAGTTCACATGTCTGTCATAAGATCAGGGGGATTTTCTATTATGTATCCAGACAAAACAGGACCTGGAGTCTTGACTCATAAGCAGGAAGGGGCTGACAACTGGGAAACACCCAGAGACTATTGCAGCCATGTTCACCAGGAACCAGTTGGGATTATGAACATCACACAAAAAAACCTGAAAGATACAGGAAAGTGTGTAAAAAAAGACAAAGGTGCTCACCAGGAGAAGGATGGTTTTGGTGGCTCTGGACTCAGGGGAAGACCTAGAGCAACTGGTCTTAAGAATGAGCTGCATTCTCTGCTTGTGTCTGTAGAGGATGAGCACCACAGAACTGTTGGCCCACAGCATGAGGCCCACACACACACCATCAGGGAATGTTAGCAAAGCTGCATGCAGTGACTCTGTTGCTGTGTTATGACGAACACTAAAACAGTATCCAAAATCTTTCAGGTTTGTCATTGTTGTGTTGTTCCTTTTTCCAGTTACATACCTAAGAATAATGATATTTATAAGCAGGTTCAAGACCCAGCTCAGATACATGGAGGATCCAATATACCTTGGAGCTTTGACTTTAAGCTCTGCACACCAGGATTCATTGGGGCTGATGGTGATGGCCTGGAAGACACTCAGAAGGCATGTGGTTACAAAGGACACACCTCTGCCCACCCTGTGCAGGTAGAACAGCAGTTTGCATTCAAAATCACCAAGATAAAATTCCAAATTGAAAGCTGCCACAGACTGGGGACCCCTTTACTCAGGAGGCTTACAACGTTGGCCACAATCAAGTGCTTCAGAATCAAGTCTGTGTATCGTACCCTGCACCTGGTGTAGTCCAGGACCAGGAAATGGAGGAGAAGAGAGGAATTTCTCAGAGCTCCAACCACAGTCTGTGATAGGAAGAAGATTCCTAGAAAAACATCTCTGGATGCCATCCTGACAGTTCCCTGCTTTTCCAGCCAGATGGTCCTGCAGAGGGAGAGGAACCCCGGGCTGCATGTTTCATGTTAAACAAAAATTAGCATTCCCAATCTCCAGTGTTACTACTGCAAACACTGCATTTTTTCTATAAAAACACATTTATTGAGGTTTGTCTGAATCTGTAAAGCAGGAATTATGTCAAAACTTGCTATGAATGCAGCACATGGTCACTTCTTCACTTTTCACAACATGGGCAAAGTGCTGAGATGACATTGCACAATGACCAGGAAAATCATTCAGCTGAGGCAAATATCTGTCTAAAGCCATGCTCTGATTAGGGAATGACAGGGGACTTGAGACTGGCTCTGTGGCATGAATCATTTCTGTGAACCACCAGGCCTCCTTACAGTAATGAATGGGGTTCTTCAAACAATCCAGATCTGTGTTTAGTTTGGTTTTTCTAAATTCCTATTATCTACTCAAATGATGGTACCTTAACCTTTCATCTTAATGTGTTTCCATTTGCTTGGAAAGAATTTTTCTAGGCCAATGTCAATTATGTGGGAATATCTAGACATTTTATTAATGCAGAAGCTCTGAGGGAACTATAATGAAGCAGGAAAAGCCCCATGGTGAGTTATGTGCAGGGAGACAGTACTCTATCCACACCAGGACAGCCACCACAGGAGACACTTGGTTGTGTTAGGAACACAAGTGCAAGAACTCCTGTCACAGAAATTGTTCTCCATGCCATGTCCTGAGCTTTGTGACATAAAGCATCACAACTGGACTAATAGCAGCAAAATTGCCAATTTCAGAGGACACACTCTGAAATATGTTAATCAATACCTGAGTTTAGTAAACCTGTTAGCAAAGAATCAATGAGGTTAAGTGATATTACAACAGGAGTCACATGCACACACTGGAGTATGTACAGCATGAAATCTTGAGTATTCAAAATATTGAGATAGATTTTTTGCAACAATTTAAATATATACAGTCAACTGACCTTATTGGTTAGAGTAGTTTTATGTTAATAGAAAAATTGAGCCAAAGGTGAACAGGTTTACCATAAGCCCTAACACGCTCATACCCAACTCCACAATGAAATTCCTAAACAAAGTTGTGTATTAGAAACAGTAAGGAGGATGTTTTAAACACCTGAAAACTTAATACATATACAACAAGTGCTCTTGAAAAACCACAATCATTACATTAAATTTTCCTTATAACTTTTTGACTTTAAGAGGGAAATAGCCTTGAAGAATCACAAACAACAAATGGTTTCAGGAATGGTACAATGATTTTCTCCAGGAGCTGCACCATGCCCAGAGGGAGAAATATTCTAGTCACGCATCACCACTCAGATCATTTTCTCCACAGTATTAGAAGATTCTTCAAAGTTCTTCAATAAGGCTGTAGATATTGCAGGTTCAGTTCTAGAAATCTGGAAAACTTAGCATAGAACTCCTGTAATAGACACTGAGCACCTGAATGATTTGAAGTCAACACCCTCCTACACCTTGAAAATTGGTGTAGTCTTGTTCACCAGTCACTTTCAGCAAGGATAACTTTATATTCCACTAGAAGCCATCAGAGAAGGTTGCAGCATCTGGGATTCCATTGTTCATAATTGCATAGGCCTCAGGAATGTTAACTGCTTTCTGTGGGCTCCATCTTCACCCAGTTTCAATAGAGAGTCTTGGTTTTCTCATGTGACCACTTTCTCAGACACAAACAGGTCTTCCCTCACAGATGCTGTTCTCAGACTGACATAGGGTACTTACCAGGCTCTTTCTCTTTGCCAGGATGGGGATCTCAGTTCAGAGACCTCTGTGACCAGCACAAGTACTGCAGAGAATCATCCAGGTCCCGAAATGTGGGTCTGTGACTCTGTGACCTCACATCCACTGGGACCTGCAATTATCACTGTGCCTACAGCGGAAATTGATGTACACACTTGGGAAGCTGAGGACAGTTCTGAAAACTTTCTTCCTTGTTGACACTTTTGACAACAATTATAAGTTTCACAATGGCATCCCTTATGTGGACTCTTGAGTGTTGGGAGGTGCCCCAGGTTATCCATGATCCCTGTAGACATGCAGCCAAATGAAAGAAAAGAATAAATACTGTGGTCTGACATGTGAAGGACTGGAAGTCTCACTGAATATTTTGTCTCCCAAATCTAGTTGCTTCGTATTCCTCATTTACCCAATTGGATCCCTCATTTCACCTAATAGTACAGAAATGAAATGAGACCAAACACCTGGGAAGGAATTTAAAACTGGCACTAGTGAAAGAAGAACTTCACACTAACCTTTCACTCTGAACTTCATTCAGTTTTTCTGAACAAATTCAAGTTCATTTATCTGTACTCATTTGCAATTCCAATTCACATCTACAATTTTCAGGAAAATATAATTTACCAATATTGTTCCCATTTGAAATAGAAAGGATTTGTAAGAGAAACAGCATGCTGTAATGGAACACTCACAAATGACAGTTGCAGCATCAGATAGTTTGAGAGGTTAGATCTACCACTTCTGTTACCACAAGATTCACCCCTGCTATGAACACAAATTTCTGAAAATCATTTGGTTACCACAAAAGAGGAGCCCTTTCCAATATATCCAATTCCACCAACCCATAAAAAACACTATTTACAATTAAGAGTGATGAACATTTCTGTGACCTTTCCCATTCAGGTCAAGACCTGTCCTATGACAGAGTAGAGTTTGGGGCAGTGACTCTGCATAGGTTTGAGGAGAAGGCATGAGAAAGAGGACACAGAAAAGGGCATGTGGACAGGACAGCGCAGCAGTTCCTGGGAATCTGAGGAAGAGAAGGTGGAGGAGAAGGAAATGGTGGTGAAATGCAGAAGGAGTCAGTTCATGGCTGGGCTTGAGCACACAGGGAGCAAAGCATTAAAGAATATTAAGGACACAGAGTCTTTTTGGTTCTAGGGACATGGGGTGATGTTTTTATGGGATGGTGGGTCTCCTGGAGGCGTGACATGAGAAAAAGAGATGATGGACAGTGTTCAGTAAAACTCAGTGATTTAAGACTTGAGTTGCTAATAAACAGGGTTGAGGGGAAGATGTAAATATGAGTTGGGTCTGATGTCCTGGATTTAAGTAGACACTATCAATGGAGGCAGAGTCTGGGAAGAGATAGAGGATCATGGATAAAGACATTAAATTTGGGTTTAAATTGGGTGTTGAGTATACCTGAATTGGGTTCAGGATTAAGGAACTGTATTCTTATTTCTGCTCCAGTAACCAAAGTTCAATTCTCACCAAGCCTCATTGTTCAATAATGATAGAGTATTTATTCTGCCACCCACCTCCGTGGTCAGTCATTCCTTCACTACCTCCTTTCTAGAATGGAGAAGGATCAGAGGAAACTGCATGATTCTGACATGCCATCATCCTCCCTTTCCTCTATTTCTATCTTGTAACACTAACCACAACCAGGATATTTCTCCCCAACCAGATAACATGAATATGTTGGGATATTACAATTTTCATCTTGGCAATTTGGAGACCCTGGAAAGAGGAAGGTCAGTTCCCCACCGTGATCAGTTGATCAATCATTTCTTACTCTGCTCTCACACACCTGCCTAGTGATCACCGGACCAAATTCCCTCAGAGCCAGGTACAGAAAAGGGAGAGTCCCTTAATACCAGGGTCCATGGAGTTGTTCAAATCAGTCAATGCACAAAGAACCTGCAAGCCCTGCAAAACCCATCCTGATTACCCACTCAGGCCATTCCCACCTTGCTCTTCCCAGGTCTCTAGGAACAACTCTTATGTGGTCCTGCTGCCACCTCTTCTCCACTGCAGCTGTAAGCAGAGAGAATTCTGCAGTTCTTCTCTCCATAGGTCAGTGGGTTGTGTCTTTCCATCATCTCTGAATCAAATAGAACACAGCCCCCTCCTCTCCTACTCCTTAATCCCTGGTGAACATTAGGTCTCCAGCACTTTTTCTGCCCCTGCCCATCAGTGACTTCAGCCCATGGTCTCCCTCCATCTTTATACTCTCTACCTGTGACAATTGCCCTCCTTTCTTACCCCAAACCCCAAGTCTCATCCACTCAGTATCTTCGCCCACCCTGCCCTACTGTGCCCTGGAGCACTCTGGTGCACTTAGGACACACCTCAACTTTTACCCCATGTGCACCTCACCCACTGCCAACTCTCCCTATTCCACTCTCTACAACACCCGACCCACCCTCTGCAACTCAGGCAACCCCATGACTTCCATCTTCCTGCACTCCCTTTCATCTCCACTCTATCACACCAGTCTCTGTCAGGTCCACTCTTCAGATTTCTCATCACACCACCCAGATTGATAGCTGTCATCAGTCTGCATAGACACTGCGTATGGAAAATATTTTCCTGGGGTGGTGAGGTGGGGTGGGAAGGAATATAAAGGAAGTACATGTCTTCTTATTTTTGGGCACTCACATAATTGGTGGTATGCACAAATTTATTTATATGCAGATTTTCTGAGCTGCACTCACACCAGCTGCCATCTGCCTGACCATGTGAAATTGAGTGGGTGTGTGATACTTTCTCTTTGTTCGCTTGTGAGTGTAGCAGGGCTCCACTTCATGCTTTGAGATGAGGTCTGCTTTTCTGCCACTGGGGCACATCTTATAACTCACATCTTCTCCCTTCCTCTTCTCCCTCTTCCCCTCCCTAACCATGGGGGAAGCAAGGTGAACCTTCTTCACATCCTAGGCCCAGTTATGTTCTTCAGTTCATGGACTCAGGAATGAGGAGTTCCAGATTCTTGAGGTGGACAAGAGGTTGAAGGAAAGGCTGTCCCTGAGACCACAAATGATTCATAACTCCTGACAGGGCAGAGCTGCAGTGGAGGTTTTTCTCTCCACTTTGACACTCCATGGTCTCCCTGGCAGTGAGCCTCACAACCTCTGGGACAGAAGCCTTCTCTGTTTCTCCTTGACAGCAAAGAAATGAAACTTCTTTTCTTCTCTTCTTCAAAATATTGTTCTCTTATTGAATTGGCATTGGTGATACAGACTGAGGACAGAACTAAGCTATTGGTATCAAGCTTCTTGAAAGTGATCCTAATTGGAAAATTAGTGAATGTAGGTCTATAACTGAGTGCTTATATTATGGGAGTCCATACTGTGGCCTTCCATCTGATTATGGAATAGTATTTGCCTATGTGTTGTCAACCCTATGGCTGTATTCCATGGCATGTAAATAGAGTGTACACAGAAGCATTAGCTTAACCCAGTCCTGTTGGCAGGTCCAGGAGAGACATGAGCAATCTAGATGATATGGAAATTTTCAAATTCATGTAATGGTCGTATGTGATGGAGTCACCAATACTTTAAACCTGTATCTGCCACTCTCTGGCTCTTGCATATGATTGACATACTCACATGATCCCAGTGCTGAGTGCCTGAGTCCTGTCAGTGCTGTACAAAATGCAGATTTTCAGGCAAACATGCTCACTTTGCTGTAAGAGACTTCAGTAGAGACCAGAAAGTGGACTGAGTTGGAAAATTAGCCTTACCCAAGTGAGGTCAGGCCTCTTCCTTTA
Organism: Sciurus carolinensis; assembly: GCF_902686445.1. Taxonomy (NCBI): domain Eukaryota; kingdom Metazoa; phylum Chordata; class Mammalia; order Rodentia; family Sciuridae; genus Sciurus; species Sciurus carolinensis. The sequence goes on along the minus strand of NC_062228.1, from coordinate 60,250,112 downwards.
ACTACTAGGCAGTGGTCATTAGGTCCTTGAACTCTCATTCCTGAGAGGAGTGGCTGTGTTTTCCTAGGGCTTGGCCACCAGACACTCTAGTGATGTGAACTGTGTGGGGTTTGGGGTTCTGCAATAAATGCCCAATCTCAGGAGCAGCTGAGGCTAACCTCAGTCATGTGGACAATGTGCAACAGGCTTCAAGAGAAGCTCTGGCACCAATGCTTAGGTGAGCTGACCTAGTTGTCAGTATCCAGGAGTGTTGTCCCATACTGTGGAGAAGTAGTGCATCTCTGACCCCACAGGGAGAATGACAGGTAGCCTTTCCTGGACTCTGCCTATCAGCTTCTTCCCTGTGCTGATTACAACCTGTATACCTTCTCTGTGGTGAAAAATCACCAGGACCCTAACAGATTTCTGTGGTTTTCATGAGTATTTCTAGGAACTAAATGGGACAAAGTGTAATTGGGGAACCAAGAGTCGGAGAGACACTTATTGTTGCTTTTTGAGTTGGGTGTACCTCAAAAAATTAATTTTGTCAAAATTCTCACAGAAGGATGGATAGCATGTAGGTCAAATTTGTAGGGGAAAAGAATTGGATTGATTTTTCACCATGAAATTTTTAATTGCTTCCTTAGTTACTAGTCATTGCATAATCCCTTAATTTTCTGTTCAAAAGCATGTGGAATAATTCTGAATAACATTCAGTGCTGTTGGATTGAGATGGCAGCATTTGCCAACATGATACTTAAGAAATAGGACAGAATTTGCTGGCTGATCCTCTAATGCTGGTGATTTTACTTGTGAGTGACTGCTATAACCACCTCTTTCCTAGTGTTACTGTTCTGACTAGACTCCCTACCACTGGGTAGGAAGTAATATTCATAAAGTATTTTTGCAGACAATACTTTCCTATCATCCTTTCCACACTAATTCACATTCAATTACACAAGTGAGTGCAGGGTTTCTACTGTAAATTCTGACACTGTTTCCTTCCTTTTGCACATACCTCATGAGACATCCTGCTCATGTGATTTCCTCTCCTTTTTCTCTCCAAGCTGTGTTAGAATCAAGAAGCAGGAGTATCTGAATATTAAGGATCAGTAAGATTTTAATAGATATCTCTCTAAGTCCCTCATAGGTCACACCTCAATATTTTCTGCACCCTCCATGAGACTTTGTCAGAATTCAAGGATCAAGGAGTAGCAACAGCCTTTCCCAAACTCCTCAACACTATTTTTAAAATCACTTACAAGAAACTCATTATGGTCTCAATAATTCACACCTAGGAAGAAAGGTTCAGCTTTTTGGAAGTTTCCAGGGCTCCCCAGGCCTGCACTGTCTTTGCCTACGGGAGAAATGACAATTGCAGCCCTGAGGGGAAGTGAGGTCACAGGAGCACAGACCTCCTGTGAGGTCTCAGGGTGCAGCTGCCTGGCTCCCTCCATGGCTGTCAGGACCTCACACTGAGCCCAGCACCTTGACACAAGAAGCACAGTGTTTTCTTTTTTAGTCCTCAATTCCAGCAGAGTCAGTATGGAAAGGAAGTTCGAGGATATACTCATGTCTGCAAAGGAATTCTGGGGTAGAAACAGATTCAGTGGAAAGGTAGGCAAAGGAGAGGAATAATTTCTTCACTCTGAGCTCAGTAAAAGGAGTCATGTCCATGACCTGATGCCAATTCCTCATGGCTCCTGAAGTTATTTAAGGAAATGATCCTGGAACTGGGGATATAGCTCAGTCGGTAGAGTGCCTGCTTCCCAAGCACATGGCCCTGGGCTCAATCCCCAGCACTGAAAAAAAAAATAGAAAATGATCACTGAAGTTATCTGTAGTTAAAAAATACCATCAATATTGAGTTCTCATTTGGAAGGGATTTAAGCACCGTAGTTAACAACTAATCTTCTCTTAACAATACTTCAGAAAATCAAAGAAAAAGTTTTGAACTGCTGTGATGACTGTGTGTAATGACTACATGCCTATAATAAAGATGAGGTTGGAACTGCAAGGATCACCTCATCCTCTGGAGAAACCTGGGACTATTTCTGGAGCAAAAGACAATGTTTTCCAGGTCTACATTACAATCCACCTGCTGTACACAGGAAACATGACCCTCTGTGTCTTGTACTGTGATGACTGTTGAGATTACTCTCCCTGAAAACACAAGAGAAGGGAATATTATAATGATGAGAACTGGACAATGGTTGTCAAGACCTCACATGGAGCCCACTGTCTTCCTCCCAAGAAGCATGGTGAGTATTTTCTAATTCTGTCACAGAGGCAGAGTGTGGAAAGAGGGAAGTTTGAGGAAATGCTCTTTTCTCGAATAGCATGTGGAGTAGAAAGAGATCCAGTGCCAATGACAAAAAGGGGTAGAAATAATTCTTTTGTCATGAGCTGTGTTAGTATCAGGAGTCCTGTCCCTGACCTGATGCCAATCCAGGATGACCCCAAGGAGAATATAATAAAGCCCCACTGAGGGAGACTATTTTTTTTTTTTTGCAGTGCTGGGGATTGAACCCAGGGCCTTACGCTTGCAAGGCAAGCACTTTACCAACTGAGTTATATCCCCAGACCTGAGGGTGAATATTTTTAATAATCTCAGTGCTCAAACTGAAATCTGGTGTGGAGGTGATGAATGACTGTGGTAGTTAAATACCTGCTGTCCACAATACCTTACGTGAATATAAACCATCAGTGTTATTGGAGCTGTTTTATATGCCTTCATGTCTGCATTGAAAATGAGGATAAAACCATGAGAATCACATCATCCTTAGCAGAAACCCAGACGAGCATCTATTTCTGCTCCACTCAGTGGAGACAGATTTTCTGGATTCATTTCCATTGAATTATGTGTGATTCCTTGTGTGATGGTGTGATACCTCTGACAAGATTTTGAGCCTGATGAATTGGGAAGACACCAGATTAGGGAAGTAACTTTATGAGTACTGGACAATGGTTGTGAAGACTAAAGGAACTTGTATTGTTTCCTTTGGCTTATTAACTTTCTCACCCTAATCACAAACCCATGACATGTATTCCTTTGTCTTTAAATTCATACAATGCACAGCAATCCTTAATGTCCATATTCTATTTAAATATTTCTTGTATAGTCTTTCAAACTTTCTTTCATTTCCGATGGATCCATAGGTGTCTTTACACTTAAATTTTGGCCTGAGATAATTGACAACTAAATTACTAACCTACACCATTTTATCACATGCTGATATTTCATGTTTCATGGTTTAGAGATAAAGTAATATCATTCAATTATTTATACATTCTACAATATTTATGTTCCTGGAATGGCAATCAATTAACATTTCTATTACCAATGTAAATATTGAGTGAGTCTCGCATTGGTTAAATCCAGATGATTGATTGTCAGTGGTGCTCTTTATTTTGTATCTATAAAGACTCATTTATAATTCATACTGACCTACCAATTAAGCTTTTATGTCAAATATAAAAAGTCTTATTAGATTGCAATTTTCCTCATTTGTGTCATTCATTGGATAGTGACTTTCCTGTAGGTTTTGTTGAAACACATTGCCTAATTTTGTTCTCTTTCATTCTGTAAATGTTGAAATGTTGTTCCCATCAATTTCTTTCACACACACTCTGTACATAGGTATGGTAATTGATGGGAGTAACTTCTTACTTTACCTATATCTAATTTGTTGTTTGAAACATATTTTAAGGTATTTCTGCTGTCTAATATGCAACTTGTTACCTACCAATACAGAAATATTCCTTTGTTGTAAAAGTTCCATGCATTTTCTTTCAAATTTACCCTAGAAATTCTTTCAGAACTTAATTATCCTGTGTGGTTAGTGGTAACTGATGTTGTCTCTGCTTCAATATGACCAGGACCTTCAGTTTAATCGGAAAATGTTGAGTCATTCTTCTGTGCACTGCTCTCATTTTCATTGCTTCTCCCAGGTAATTAGAATCTGACCTTTAATGGTGACATCACTAAGAAAATAGCCTGCGAATTCTCCCCATCAACAGGTGCATCTGGGTGGCATTGCCAATTCCACAGGTGCACACAATAAAACATTTCCTCCTGGGTAATTTGGAGATGGTGATTGCTCTGTTGCCCAGGATGGTCTTAAACACCAAGCTCAACTGTTCCTTCTGCCTCCTGAGAAGCTGCTGGCTACACGGGCACACCAGTGCCTGGGTACAAAATTTAATAAGTCGTTTTGTTCAGAGGAATGACTTGCCAAATCCAAAATAGAAAACTGTGCTAAATGACAGAATGGCACCCAGAGTTGTGGCAATACTGCTTTCATGTTCTTATCACAGATCACAGTTGGAATTCTGGGAAATTAAGTTCTTTACTACACTCTAGTCCTATCCTGAAATGAGTGAAAGGGTGCCCACTGAAGTCCACTGATTTGAACCTCAAATACTCCATATCATTCTCTCTAATGGAGTTTCCCAGGCAATGACAGCATTTGGGATGAAACATTTCTCGAATGACCTTGGATGCAACTTGTTTCATGTATTCAGTGAGTTGGATGAAACTTATTTCATGAGATCAGCAAGTAGGTAGGAGTGTTTCCACTGGCATCATCAGCCTCTTGAGTATCTTCCAAACCATCACAGTCAGCCCCAGGAACTCCTGTTGGAGGATCATAAGGTAAAAACTTCTAAGCACACTCACTTCTCCATTTGCCTCTTCTGGATCCTTTACATGATGGTAAATTCCAGTTTTCCTGTCTATGTGCTTGGTCAATGGATAAGTGATAACAGAGAAAACAGATTAAGGGTACTGTTTATCTGTGGGTTGTAATAAAATCATAGAATCATTATTTGTATTTCCTGAAGTTGTCTTTTCCATGCTCATAATCTGGTCCAGTTTTTCCATGTTTCTCCTTCTGTACAGGCACAAGCAGCAGGTTTGGCATAGTCACAGAGTTAAGATTTCCCCATATCCTGCCCTGAGTCCAGAGTCACCCACAGAAACCTTATCCTGGTGTGTATATTTGTGACTTTCCTACCCTCTCATCCTTTTAAATTCTTATATTGCCCTTTCTTCTACTGTTAGTTGCTGGTTGTGGAGGAACAATACCATAATTTGCATGTATTTTCTCACTATGATTACCTTTTATCTCAGCATACATGACTCCTCCATATCCAGGCTCTCCTTCAATGGGATAGGAAAGAAAATTCTCCTTGTCTCAAGTACATAAACACTAAATTTTTGCATGCTATCTAACTTTTTAGTCATTCATCACCCACAAACATAGAAACGTGGAAGGCTCACATGTCTTTATTTCAAATCATAGTTTGTATTGTGCTGGCTGAAAGTGCACATCTTTCAGGTGAACAGTCCTGGTTGTCTTCATGCTCATGCAGAGCATCCTGTTGATGGTAACCAGAATTTGTGTTGCTAAAGCATATTAAGTGAATCAGTTTCTAGTCCTTCCAAGTGTGTTAAATCACAATTGTTGAAAAACTGGTGGATCCAGTAAACTCTGACAGAAGCAAATACAGTGTTAAATGACTGGTGGATATTGTTGGAGGACAATTCTTCATGTGTTTATCACCGATGTTTTCATCTATGGAAAGTGTCTTTTGTTAGTCTGATGTTTGTTGAAGCAAGAACCCTGGAAGATTGGGCTACCAGCATCAATACCTGTAATAGGATTATTTCCTAAAACTGGAAATAAATGCAACACCCTCCCTAGATAAAATTGTGAGGCAGCTTTGTTAGTAGTTCTGCTTGAAAGATTTGCTTCCATCTGTGCAGGGATCCTCAGGAGTGAACAAACCCCTTCCCTGTGTGGTGTCCATTCAGCCCACCCCACACCACCCAGACTGCAGTTGGGAGGAGAAGGGGAAGCTGGTGGAAAACAACACTCCTGCTACCAGTTATTTGATAAGATAGGAAGTCCCTGGTTTCTTAAGTAGGAATCACACCTCTCTGCAGCATAATCTCACATTTTCACACTTTGAGAAATTAACTACCACTATGATACAAAACAAGTAGAGAGATCCTTGGCTATTCCGTTAAAGTCTTGCTTTGTTACCCATTTAATCACAATAATCTAATGTAGTTAGACTAGGTCGTACACAGGAAAACCAAATGATCTTTGTTGCAGTAGACTGTATTCAGGAAAATATAAGTAGTTGATGACAGTAGGGATATGGGAAAGATCACAGCAGGAACAACCAGTGAAATGTTGCCCTAAGAAAGCAGGTGACAGGAGAATCCTATAGGATACAGATTTCTAGAAAGTGTTGGAGGTAAATCTTTTATTATGCAGGAATATAAATTTCCTTTCCCTTGATTGCACTGTTAACTCTATTTCCATCACACATATTATATCTCCTAAGAATGTCACATGAGACAATGTTTTTCTGTGAATGTGGATTCTATGGGGAATGTTTGAGAGATCCACAATTTCTTACCTAGGTTTATGTAAGACCATCTAATTTTATGGAAAGACCGAAGTGAGCATAGAAGAGACCCAGTAGATTAAACAATGTAGGTATAAACATAAATTTCAGAAAATAATGTCAGTCATTCAAGACTATAAAAATGATACATTAACAACAAGATACTGAAGAGGAGAAACTAGATCCAGAAAGTAACTGGGACATATAAAGAGTAAATAGATATTTCCCAAAAATATACCTTTTGTATGATTAGAAACTTGGAAAAAGAGTGTTTAGAGTTGAGTAAATAGGTTGACCTAGTCCTGCAGGTTGGAATCTGCTGCACTGGACATTGGAGGCTGTCATGCACTAGTCCTTCCTTATGCAAGAGTGGAGTCAGGGGTCTCTCATGGATTCCTGATCAGTGCATACTACTGACTACATACACTTTGTTTTCACACATGTATATGTACACATAATAAAGATCAAGTTATCATTTAGAGGTAAAAAAATAAATAACAGTAACTTGCAATGAAGTAGAACAGTTGCAAAAGTGTATTCTGATCAAAGTGAGGTAAAAGTGCTCTGGTCTCTGGGATTCTCCATTTTAAGTGAGGGTGACTGCAGGTCACTGACACTGTGATGGGGCACTGCATACCTTATGCTGTCTTGACTTGTTCATCCAGAGGAAATGTAGTTTCCCTTGTAGAGCAGCCCATTAGGTCCCCACCAGCAGGCACAAGAGAGACTGCTGTCATTTTTACTTAATTCATTCCCACTGCTTCACTTCAAGGCTCCCCTGAACACAACCACTGTGCAGCTACAGCACAGTGAAAGTCAGGTAGCAGAGACTGGAGGGATCATAAACGGCCATGCTACACCCAGAAAACAACATCCACAAGAATTTTCACTCTTTACTCTCACAACTTTCCCACACTTGGTCCTCATATTTTGACCTGACTCAAAACTTGATAACTGTGTGAACATCCAACTCATGGGGCATTTGTCAAAGACCACCAACATCAATTGTTTAGCAGTGGTGCATGAGGAAATGACAGTGTATAACAGCATGACACATGACACAAGAGTGTCCAAGGAAAGAGGGAACCAGGTAGAAGATGGTGGTGTAGGACCCGAAGTAGAGGGCAAGAAAAGAAGAAAAGAGCATGCAGAGGGATAAGAGGTAAACAAGATTGCATGTTGATCGGGGGACAAGTCAATGCCAGGTTCAAGACTGCAAAGGGAGATCATGTGCAAGAAAGTGAAGAGTATAAATATAGTGGGTTCTAGAAGGAAAAGGACTTCAGAAAGTCCCAGGAACAAAAGGTATCAGGGAAATGACAGTTAAACGGCAAAAAATGGTAAAGTTTCTGTAGAAAACAGGTGTTAAAAGCAAGTTGTGGTGAAAGGAAGATGCAGATGGAGGAGGCAAACCTTGGACAATAATGGACCAAGGCAGATACAGAGTGTAAATGAAGGAGGTGGAGAAGAAAGGCATGGAAAGGAGGAAAGATGCACACTGGGAAGTATAGAGGGTTGGAAGAGACCATGGGCATAGTGGGACAAGGCACAGAAGACAAGGACAGGGACAGCATGGTAGATAATGGATCAAGGGCACACTTGCAGGTCATGGAAGAGCTGAGGATGCCTGAAAGTTGAGCACGTGAGGCTGAAGGTTTTTGCCACAGGTAGTGGGCTGAAATATCAGATCTGGGAGTGGATACAGGGAAAGGGAAAGGAGACACAGGGGCACAGTAGGCAGGAGCAGATGAATGTGACATGGGGGGGTCCTCAGAATGTTGGGGGCACACTCTAGACTGGACAACTGCATGGAAGTGAAGGATGATAGAGAGGTTTGCAGGATCTTAAGGTGACATGGCTGGAGAGATGGACTTGTAGCAAGATGTATTGACTAACAATATCATCTAGAGGTCTTCTGAGTCTTCTTCTGACCTGAACATGCTTCTGTAGCACATGATGCTCTCTGCTCCTGCAGGGGAATACATACGATAGCACCAACTTCTCACCTGCATTCACATGCAGAGGAGGAAAAGCAGCCAAAAGCAGATTTTCCAGGTGCCAGATAATGGTTCAGGCTTATGGGATGCTCTGGGTCATGTTGTGGTTGGAAGTGAACATTTTTAAAAGAGGCCATACAAAATGAAATCACCCTTCAGGGCCATTCTGCAAGACTTTCTGGATGAGAAGTTCTAGTTACTAGTGACATATGAGGAGCATCTTTTCTCATGCTCTTCGGCCATCTATTTATCTGCTTTGGTAAATTTTTTCTTTAGAACTTGGGCCAATTATAATTTGGGTTCTTTGTTTTCTTCTTCTTTTGTAAGACATCTTTTAATGAGTCCTGAATTAAAACCCATTGTCTGATATGAATTATGTAAATATTTTTTTTCCTATCTGTAGTTTGTCTTTCTCTTCAGAGTGTATTTAAAGTTTCATATTCAGTTTTAACCACATCAACTATTTTTCTTTCATGAACTTGCTTTTGTTTTGTACCTGCAAAGTCATTGCCAGACCCAAGTCACCAGAATTTTCTCTTATGTCATCTTCTAGACATTTTACAAGGGTTTTGTTTTACACATAAGTCTTTGGGGGCATTTGAAGTTAATGTTTGTAAAAGGAGGAACTAATACTGGTTCATGTTTCCATCATAAAGAGAATGGGATAATCTATTGCATATTCATTTATACATTGAAATATCACTCAGACTTTGAATGGAATCAGTGCTGATACATGATCTGAAGGGATGAATCGAAAACATTATACTGCATGTAGAAGCTGTAAAAACTGAATAATGAATGCAAAAATGTGAACGTCTTAATGCCCAGAAGCTGTGAACATGTTGCCTAACACAAAAGGGAATTCAAAGGGACCTTGATCCCCCAGGTGCCTAATTTTGATACTACAGTCTCCTCATCCATGACTAACATCATGTTTCTTTTATGTATGACTTATAGATTCTTCCAGTTATTATTTCAGCCTTCTAGGTTATTAGAAACACAAATTTCTCATCAGTCTTCATATACCCTTCTTTGATCTCAAGATCCACAACACTGAGGACCAGAGGCCCAGGACCTCATCATGAGACAGGAAAGTAAAATGGGCCCAGGAGAAGAGACTCTTAGTAAATGGAAACCTCTCAAAGCAAGACAAGTTATTTTGAACTTAATTCTTCATTTAAAGACACATGGAATACTAATGAAATGTCCTACCAAAGAAAGTGCATTAATTAAAACATCACCCACCTGAGAAATTTGGAGAATGTGCCTACAAATTGTGAATGCTAGACTGGTTGACAAAGGAACATTCTGACCTGCAATAATAGGGTGGTCACCACACAGTCAGAGTGTCAGACAACTTGATCTTCAAGGTATCTTCTTAACCCATACAAGATCAGCAAAAAGTAACAATGCCTCCCTATTTTAAGGCTGCAACCCACCTCAAATCATATTTAGAGAGTTCAAAGTTGGGCCTCTCACTCATCTTTTGAGACAATCCTTCATTTCTGTGAAAAATGTTGTAAACCTAGGTGGCTTCCATTTGATACCCTTATCACGGGGCTTCCCTGTACACTTATGGTTATGATCACTGATGCTCACAGACCCCTCTCAGTTCTTCTGGTGCCAAGGACCTTGCAAAATCAGCAGACTCTCTAAGACCACCTCCCCAAGAGCTTCCTGTCACAGCACCTATGACCTGCTGATGGTTATGTGGTGACCCAAAGAGACACAGGTGGGTAGTTATGGCCACACCTGTGGAGCAGCCATTGTTCAAGATGTGCTACAGGAAAACAGCATCTTCCACTGGATACTTCAGCTCTGGAGTCGGTCAGCCCCAGTGCCAGCAGGAACATCAATGAAACTCGCCTCCTACCAGCAGCACGTCTGCTTCTTCATAACACTGCCCAGTGAACATTGCCCTCCTCCAATCCCTTCTTGACAGGGGCAGGCCAGCTTATGGGATGAGATGGTGTCCCAACCCAAGAAAACTAGACTGGGCAGAAGGAATGCAGCCAGGGGCAGTCTCAGAGGTTGTTCTCACAGGAGAGTTTTGAGATGAAACTCAAGACCTGAGTTAACACACAGCGGGACCTACATTCCTCCATCAGGAGAAGGGGACTGAGCAAACCTCTCTCCAATAATCCTGTCACCTGTGCCTTTAGACATGTGGCCATGCTTTTTTGTTTGGTGGGGGGTGGTCCAGGGATTCAACACAACAGGACTTAACACTTGTTCCCAATCCACTGCTCTTTTTATTGTTTGTTTTTAGAGAGGGACTCAGTAAATTGCTGAGGTCAAGCCACTGGGATCACAAGCATGCACCAGTACAAAGAGCTACTTTCTACTGGCCAAAAAATGCCAGGGACAATTTCTTTTCTTCTTTCTTTTTTTTGCGGGGGGAGTCTGGTAATTGTATCCAGGGGCATTTAGTGACTGAGCCATGTCCGTAAACCTTGTTTTTCAAATATATTTTACTTAGAGAATGTTTCTGTTGAGTAACAGAGAGTCTCGCTAACTTGCTGTAACCAACTAACTTGCTGAAACTGGCTTTGAACTTGGATCCTCCTGTGCTGCATCCTCCTGCCTCGACCTCCTTACTGCTGGAATTACAGGCATGCACCACTGCACCTGGCACCTGGTATTTGTGATAATTTTTTAATGGGCCCAGCACAATTGTAAAGGCAGAAAGATTTATTTGAGGGGTCATGTTTCAGAGGTTTTATTCCACAGAGGGCCAGCTCCATTCCCATGGACATGAGGTGAGGCATAACATCAAAGTGGAAGAGTGTGGCAGAGGGAAGAAGCACAGTGATCAGGAAGCAGAGACAGACTCCACTCACCAGATACAAATATATACCCAAAGCCATGTCCCCAATGCCTCACCCCCTTCAGTCACACCCTACCTACCTTCAGTTACCACTCAATTAATTCCATCAGGTGACTAATCCCCTCATTGGGTTAAGGCTCTCACAAACCAATCATTACTCCATCAAACTCTCTTGCATTGTCTCACACCTGAGCATTTGGGGGACACTTCACAACAAAATCATAATAATCTCACTCCAGTCAGAAGGTCATTTATCCATAATATAAGTAACAATAAATGTTGGCAAGGATTTGGGGAAAAGGCCACACTCATATATTGCTGATGGGACTGGACATTTGGGCCAGTACTTTGAAAGCGGTATGGAGATTCCTTAGAATACTTAGACTGGAACTTCCATTTGACCCAGTTCTCTCACTCTTTGGTTTAAACCCAAATGACTTAAAATCATCATACTATACAAATGCAGCCACATCAATTTTCAAAGCAGCTCAATTCACAATAGTAAGCTACAGAACCAAATTACTTACCTTTCAACAGATGAATGGGTAAAGAAAATGTGGTATATGTACACAATGGCATATTACTCAACTGTAAAGAAGAGTGAAATGATGGCATTTGCTTGGAAAAGGATGAATCTGGAGACTATCATGCTAAGGCAAATAATCCAATCAGAAAACACCAAAGACCAAATATTCTCTCTGATATGTGGATTCTAACACACTATAATGGGAAGGAGGGAAGAATAGAAGTACTTTGAAATATACAAAGGGAAATGAAGAGAAGGGAAAGTAATGAAAGTAGGAAAGACAGTACATTGAAATGAACATGCCCTTACTTTATTCACATATGAATACACAACCACATAGCTTCTCATCATGTACAACCACAAGAGTACAAATTTATACTCCATCTATGTATAATATGTCCAAATATATTCTACTGTCATCTCTAACTGAGAAGAACAAATATAATTTGTTTTAAAAGAAAGAAGTACAAAAAACATAAAAACCCTCAGGGAACCCTGGATTTCAGTGATACACAAGCCCTTCGTAAGTCCCTCATAGGTCACAACTCACTATTTCCTGAACATTGAAAACAGGACTCTCTCAACCTCAAGGAATCACAGAAAAGCAGCAGCTTCTACCAAATTTCTAAACACATTCTGTAGTTACAAATAAAGAATTCATAATTGCCCTAGTAATTAGCAAGTTGGAAGAAAGTTTCTCACAAAGTTCTGGGCTCCCCAGGCCTGTGCTGTCATTGCCTCTACAGGTGAAGTGATAATAGCAGCCCTGAGGGGAAGTGAGGTCACAGGAGCACAGACTGTTTTCTCAGGGTGCAGCTGCCTCCCTCCCTCCATGCTGGCTCTTAGGACCTCACACTGAGCCCAGCACCTTGCACACGAGAAACACGGTCAGTATTTTTAATTTCTGTCTTCTATTTCAGCACAGTCAGTAAGGAAAAGAAGTCTGAGTATGTGCTCATGTCTGCAGAGGAAAGAAACAGATTCTGGGTTAGGAAAAGATTTGGTGTAAGCAAACAGAAGGGAGAGGAATAATTCCTTCCCAATAACCTCAGTAGTGAAAGGCCAATTCTTCATGGCTACTAACAATATACAATAAAATAAACATGAAGATGTTTATAGGTGAATAATAACATCAGTAGTGACTTCCGATTTGGAAGGGGCTTAAAAACTGTAGTTAGAACTAATCTGCTCTTCACATTACTTTAGAAAATCACAGATTATATTCTGAACAGCTGGTTGCGAGGATAATGTCTTCATGCCTATAGTAAAGATGAGGATGGAACTGTGAGGATCACTTTATCCTGTGCAGAAACCAAGACCTGGGACTGTTTCTGGAATAAAAGATGTTCTTTTCCAACTCCACATTACTGTCCACCTAGTGCAGACGGGAATCCCTATGCAATGATGGCTGTGGTGAAACTTCTCTCCCTGATGGACACATGAGAGCAGGTAACAGTCTAAAGATGAGAACTAGACAGTGGTTGCCTGGACCAAACATATCTGGTAATTTCTGTGTCTTTTTAGCATTTGAACATTAGTCACACACATGACAATTTCCTTTATATTTCAATTTATTTAATGAAGAAGAATTTACATGTTCCAGCTTCTACTTAAATATCTTGCATATTGTAATGTTCTCCACAAATTCAGCTTCATTACTAAAACCAAATACAAAAGGTCTTATTAGATTAAAAATTTCCAGATATTTATCATACAGTGAAAATAAATTTTTCCTGTAGATGTTTAGGAACATAATGCCTACATTATTTTATTGTGCATTCTGTAATATTATTCCCAATAGATATGCTAATCTCCTTCACACTTACCCTATATGTAGGTGTTGTAATCTATGAGAGCCAGGTCTTAGTTGAACTACATCTAATTTGTCATTTAAACCATATTTTAAGGTGTGTCTGCTGTTTGATGCACAATTTGTTATCCAGTACTACAGAAATATTATTTTGTTATTGTAAAAGTTCCATTCAGTTTCTTTTAAATAGACACCAGCAATCTAATCAGAAATGAATTATTGTATGGTGTGGGTGGTGACTGAGGTCGTCTCTTCTTCAGTGTGACTACAATACAGAAGACTATTCTGAAAATGTTGACTCATGCTTGCTGTGCACTGCTCTCCCTTTTCATTGCTTCTCCCAGGTAATCACCACCTGATCTTCAATGATGACTTCTCTAAGAAAATAGTCTGAGAATTTTCACCATCATCATGTGTATCTGGATGTCATTTCCAATCCCATAGCTATGTACAATTAAAAGCTATTCCTGGAGATGGCTATTGCTTTCTTTGCCCGGATGACCTCAAAATCCTAGCTCACAAGTTGCACCTGCCCCAGTTCCAAAGTAGCTGGTGGCTACCGGTGCACACCAGTGGTTGGCTATAAAATAATTTAATGAGTCATTTTGCACATAGGAATGACTGTTGCCATAATCTGAATAAAATCGTGCCAAATGACAGAATGGCCTCCAGAGATGTGGCAATAGGATTCATGTTCTTATCACAGACCACAACTGGAATTCTGGGAAATTACTTTCTTCTTTGCTACTACCTAGTGCTTTCTTGCAATAAGGGACATTTAAGGTCCAAGTATTTGATCCTCAAGCACCTCAGTATAGCCAACACCCTTGTCACTCTTTCTAATGGAGTTCCCCAGACAATGACAGCATTCGGGATGAAACATTTCTTGAATGACCTTGGATGCAAACTTATTTCATGTATTCAGTGAGTAAGCAGGAGTGTTTCCATTGGGATCATCTGCCTCTTGAGTATCTTCCAAAACATCATGGTCATCCCCAGGAACTCCTATTGGAGGGATCTCAAAGAAAAATCTCCAAAGTACATTGGCTTCTCCATTTCCCTTTGCTGGATCTTCCACATGATGTTAAATTCCATTTTTTCTCTATATATGCTTGGCAAATTGAGAAGTGAAAATATAACAGACAAAACAGATTATGGGTACTGTTACACTGCAGCTCATGACAAAATCATAGAATTGTTATATGCAACAGTGTTTGTGTGTCCTGAAGTGGTAATTTCTGTGCTCATGATCTGGTCCAGTGGCTCCATGATTCTAATTCTATACAGGCACAAGCAGCGGGTTCAGCACATCCACAGCACTAAAGTTTCCCCCAGATACTGCCCTGAGTCCAGAGCCACCCAGAGAATCCTTGTCCTGGTGTGCACCTTTGTGACTTTCCACACCCTCTCATCCCTATTAAATGCTTATATTGCCCTTTCTTCTACTCTAAATTGGTGGTTGTTTAGAACCAATACCATAATCTCCATGTGTTTTCCCACTCTGATTCCCTTTCTTCTCATGATACATGACTCCACAGTATCCAAGGACTGCTTCAACAGGATAAAGAAGAAAATTCCCATTGTCTTAAGTACATAAATATAAATTTTTCACACTGCCTAATTTTTTAGTACTCATCACCCTCACATCAGAGGATCATGGAAGTGTCACTTGTGTATCTATTGTAAACCCTAATGAATATTGGGGTCCTCAGCTGACTGACTATGACACACACATGGGCATCATGGAGAGGATTAGGCCTGGTTTTCCTCACCCTGATGCAAAGCATCCTGTTGATAGTAACCACAGTTCATGTTGCTGAGGCACCCTGAATGAATTAATTGCCAATCCTTCCAAGTTACCTAAATCACAAGGGTTGAACAAGTAGCAGACTCCACCAAACTCTGCCAGAAGAAAATGCAGTGGAAAAATGAAAGGTGAGTATTGTTGGAGGACAATTCTTCATGTATTTATCACATATATGTTGTACTTAGGGAATGATTTTCTCATTCATTTGATATTTGTCACAGTAAGAACCTTGGAAGATTAGGCTATGGAGTATAAATTTGTGTAACATAATTATCTTCTGTAACTGGAAATAAAGGTAGCATCCCCCTGTAGGGAAAATTGTGAGGCAGGGTTCTAGCAGCTCTCCTTAAAATGTTTGTTTCCCTGTGCGCACGGATCCTCGGGGTGATGCAATCTCCTTTCCTGTGCAGCATCCACTTGGCCACTGCACACCACAGAGACTGCAGCTGGAAGGAGAAAGGGAAGCTGCTGTGAGCACAATGCTCCTGCCTCCTGCTGTGCCACAGGAAGGAAGGACCTGGTTTCTTAACTAGGAGTCCCACCTCTATCCTGGAGTCTGCACAAGAGCTGCAACTTACTCTTGTACTTTCAAACACTGGGAAATTAACCATAACTATGATCCAAAACTAAAGACAGAACTTTAGCTTTTCCCTTAAATTCTTGCATTTTTTACTCTCTACATCACAATCATCTTATGTAGTTAGTATAGGTCATGCACAGGAAATACAAATGATTCATGTTGCAGTAGACAGTGTTCCGTAGAATGTCACGTTGTGACAGTGGAAATATGGGAGAGATCACAGCAGGAACAATGGGTGGAACACTGCCTTATGGCAAGTGGGTGACAGGAGAGTCCAAAAGCTCACAGAATCCTAGAGGATCTTCTGAGATAAGCCTCCTTGTTATACAGGGATATAAGTTTCCTTTCTCTTGATTGCCCTGGTAACTCTATTCACATAACCCATATTGTATCTTCTAAGAACGCCTCATGAGACAATGTTTTTCTGTGAATATGAGTTCTATGGGGAATATTTGAGAATTCTAAATTTTTATCTCTTGGCTTACGTAAGGAAGCCTCATTTGATGGGAAAAGCTGAGTTCAGCATAGAAGAGATTCAGATCAAGTGAACACCTTTGGTATTGGCATAAATTCCATAGAAAAACTAACAGAGTGAAATGTTAAAAGGGAGATGTTCAAGGGGAGAAAATAGACTGGAAAAGTAGTTGTGATGTATGGAATAAATAGTTTTTCTTTAAAAACACATCTTTTGTATGCTTACAGAACAGAGATAAAATTAAGAGTTTCCCAGAGAAGAGTAGGCAGGTGTAACTGGCTTGCATATTGGGATCTGTGGCACCAGAGAGTGGATACATGCTCTAGCCCTTCCTTATGCACAGGATGCTGCCCAGTATCACCAATGCATTCCTAATCGACACTTGCTACTGAACCCTACACACACTGTTTTCATATACATTTAAACATACAAATGATACTAGTCAGGTTAACATTTAGGCGTAGAAAGACATTAATCACACTATCTTGAAATAAAATAAAAGAGTTAGAGAAAATATATCCTGGTCAACATGCTCTGGTTTCTGGGGTTCTCCGTTTAATCTGAGGTTGATCCCAAGGAATTGGCACTGTAATGGGGACTGCAAACCTCTTCAATCTTGACTTCATTAACTAGAGTCAAAGTATTTCACCTTCTAGAGCAGCCCATTGAATCCACACCAGCAGGCACAAGAGAACTTTGTCATTTTAACCAACTTAATCCATTCCCATCTCCTCAGCTGCAAGGCTGCCCTGAAGGCAACCAGAGTGCAGCTGCAGCACAGTGAAAATCAGCTGGAGGCTGGAGGGAGCAAAAGAGGCCCTGATACACCCTGAAAACCACCCCCATGATGAATGTTCACTCTTTAGCCTGTCTGACTGCTTGCTGATACTCAGTCTTCATACTTTTTCCAGACTCAGAACTTGATAAGTCTGAGAACATTCCAACTCATGGGGTATTTTTTGAAGACAAGCAGCAGCAATTGTTTAACAGTGGAGCACTTGGAAGTGACAGTGTATGACTGCATGACAAAAGACTCAAGAGGGCACAGAAGAAGAGGGACCACAGGCACAGGATGGGGCTGCAGAGACTTAAGTAGT
The DNA here is from genome assembly GCF_902686445.1 of Sciurus carolinensis. NCBI lineage: Eukaryota > Metazoa > Chordata > Mammalia > Rodentia > Sciuridae > Sciurus > Sciurus carolinensis. The sequence continues at coordinate 60,232,597 of NC_062228.1, read as the reverse complement.
AGACATGAAAAGAAGAAAAGAGCATGCAGAGGGATAAAAGAAGAACAGGATCACATGTTGTTCAGAGGATAAAGTCAATGCCACCTCAACATCACCAAGGGGATGAAGTGCAAGGATGTTAAGGATATAAATACTGGGTTCTAGGAGGATAAGGATTTCAAAGTGTCATAGAAACAAAAGGGAACATGGCAAAGCCATGGGCAAAAGGGGGTAAAGGTTCTGTGCAAGATAAGATACATGCATGCTGTGGGGAAAGGATACCAAGGGCAGAGGCTGACCTTGGATGATCATGGATCAAGGCAGGCAGGCAGTGTGAGTGAAGTAGATGGAGCCTGGGGAGAAAGAGACATGGAGAGGAGGAAAGATGTGCACAGGAAAGTGTAGAGAGTTGGGGAGGAATGTGGACATGAGTCAGGTAAAGCACATGTGAGTAAAGGACAGGAACGGCATGGTAGATCGTGGGTCCAGAGCAAACATAGAAGTCATGGAAGAGCTGAGGTGCCTGAAGTCAGGCACTCTGAGGCTTGAGGGTGTTGGACAGAGAACACAGGTTATGAGCTGAAATGTGGGGTCTGGGAGCAGATACAGGGAAAGAGGAAGGAAGACACTGCTGAAGGCATTTGTGGGACCAGATGAAGGTAAAGTGGGTGGTCCTTGTAGTATCAGGGGTATGGATATTTGGCACACTCTATAGAGTAGAAGGACTGAATGGAAGTGAGGGATAATAGTGGTTAGGTGGATCCAAAGGTCACAGGAGTGGAGAGATGGAGGGTGTGGCAGGATACATTATGGACAATGAACATCACGGATCTACCAAATATTTTCCAACCCTGACATGGCTTTTGTACTACTGCTCTCTGCACTTACAGCAGAAACTTAGCAAGGCATCCGTGAATCCAACTGCACCCAACTGAGGACCATGCACAGAGGAGTAGAAGCAGATAAGACCAGATTATCTGTCCAGTTACCAGTTGATGGTTTGGAACTTCAGAATGCACTAGGCCATGATGTGATTCAAAGCAGAAATATTTAATTATAGGATTTGGGGATGAAAATTTTTTGTCAACAGAAATTCCCAATCAGCCATACACATCCCATTCTTCGGTTCTCAAGACCCACAACACTGAGACCCAGAGGCCCAGGTCTTCATCATGTGACAGGAAAGTATAATGGGTCCATGAGAAGAGACCGTCAGTAAACAGAGATCTCTGAAAACAAGATAAATCATGTTGAACTTCCTTCTTCAGTTAAAGAAAAACCGAACTTTCAACAAATGCTTATCAGAAATAAGACATTAATAAAAACATCACCCACCTAAGAAAGTCCCAGAGTGTGTCAACAACTTATGAATGCTTAAACTGTTTGACAGAGGAACACTGTGAACTTCAATCATAGGGTGGTCAGCACACCATGTGATTGCCAGGTGACAAGATCACCATGGTGACTTGTAAAAACTTTCCAAATCAGGAAAATCTAAAAATCATTTCTCCACTTAGAGAACCCGTACACCCTCAAATATCAGATGTAGAGAGCTCAAAGCTGGGGACCTCACTCATCTTTTGAGACAAGGTCTGCCCATACTCCAAATGTAAGTTCTGTTAATGTCCTTCAATAAATCTTTACCTAAGCCTTGCTTGGTGAAGTTTCCCTCAATTCTGCAAAAAATGTTTCAAACCTACATGATTTCCATTTAACATCCATATCACAGGACTTCCCTGGATGCCTCTAGTGAGGATCAGTAATCCCTTGCAGCTCAACTCATTCCAGGACCTCCCAAAACAACCAGCTTCTCTAGGATCACCACCCTGTGGTCTCCCTGGCACCAGCAACTGTGAGCTGAAAGTTGATGCTGGTCTTCTGTTGATCATCTGAGCCTTTGTGGGGAGTTATGGCCACACCGGAGGAGGAGCCATCTTTCAAGGTGTGCTACAGGAAATGTGGTATCTTCCATGGGACACTTCAGCTCTAGAACCTCAGCCACCCAGGTGTTACCAGTTATATGAATATAAACACCTCCCACAATCACCAAGCCTATTCTTCATACCCATATCCAGATGACCCTCAGCCTGGAAGCTGGAGGCTGATGTCAAAGAATTACACATGATCCTTGGGTTGGGAGTTGTAGCTGCAGCACTGCTGGAGCAGGTACCAGCCCTGGGCCTCAGAGCTCTGGGGGTGACAGGTCAGCAACCTTGACTCACCTGCCTGTTGTGTAACTGAGGCCCAAATGGCTCATGCTGCTGAGGCCCCTGATTGCTGCCATTCTGAAGCCCACCTGAATACCTCTTTCTGCTACAGCTCTGCTGCTTCTTTTTGGTGGGGACCAGTGACTGGCTGCAATTCTTGGCTGCTGATCTGTGTCAGCTTTTGGTTGCTCTGTGTTGATGCCTGTGCTCACAGTGAGACCCAAGAAGATATGCAAAACTTGGCTCATGGGATCCTAGACAGCAGGCAGTGCTAAGACCTGGGAAGGTCCATCTGAAGAAATATGTAGCCTACAGCATAGGATTTGGTTGATCCAGGTGGTACAAACGACAAGAATCAGAAAACAAAGTGGCACAACCAAGCACATGGGTCACAACTGTAATCACAGCAACTTGGTGGACTGAATCCGAAGGATCAAAAATTGAAGATAACTCTCTGCCTCAAAATAATAATAGAGAGAGTCACAAGGTATGGCAGGATGGTGAACTAACCAGGGTTCAATAGCAAGGTAAGGGAGTTGGGAGGAAATAAAGCAGTGGGGGAGAGTGAGGAAGGGAAGGAGGGAGTGTCTTTAAAGAGAGAGAAATCACTAAAGCACAGAAAGAGGGAGGTAGAACTGCAGCATGTCAACTTGAAGGTGGTCACTTCTTGCCCAAGAGTAGACATGAGGAATCTGAAGGATCTATAAACCTTGGGAAAGAATTCAACTGGAGAAATGGATTTGGAAAATTTAGTAAATAAAAAGAACAGGAGAAGATCACCTTTAGGAAACACATGGATTCAAGGAAGGTGAAGACACAGGGCCAGGCTGCAGTCACACTAGATTTAGAGTTTGGAAACTAGGAGAATTCCCCTAGAGGAAACCTGGTTGCTCATGCTGACAGGAGATGTGGGAACATGGGTGACTGGAACAATCAGCCAGGGGTGAGTCAGACTTGTCCTAGTCACCCTATCCCTGTGACAGACCCTGGGTGCTGACTCTGTTCCTGAAACTCACCTTCTCCCTCCTAGCACCTACTTCAAACCAGCTTTCTCAAATGCTGTCTCACCATCACTGAAAACTCCCTCTGGTTGACATTCTGACCACTGGCCAAGCCATGACGCCCTGGTCTATTCCAACAGAGAAAGAGCATCACAGGCCCTTGGGGAACATCACGTGGGGCATAGGAGCAGACTGCACTAGCACAATCTGCTGCCCTCTCTTTGTGTTGTTCTTGGACAGGTAGAGTCCTCCTGCTTCAGCTTCCTTCAGCCCTCAACCATCCACTAAAGCTGCATTATCCCACGACTATGCAGTGATGTCACTGGGCTTCAGTCAATCGTCTGCATGGTCACCTCTTTCTGAGTCATGGTCTTGGCAGTGGTACATCAACTTGGCACAGAAGAGGAAAAGAGAATTCTCAACCTGAGAAGAAAAATGGGGGTAGAAAAATGTAGAACAGGAAACCTACAGTCTACAACTACACCATCAACCACAACTGTGCAGTCTGCAACAGTCAGCCTGGCAATACATTTTAAGTACCATGGAAATGGACTCTCAGTTCCACTGCAAGCAGGACACCAGAGAACTTCCAGCCTGACTTCTGGTGCTCGCTCAACTCCATTTCCTAAGTACTCATTTAATGTCTTTTTCTTCATTTTCTGGTCTATGAATGGACCCAGCAGTGCTCTAACCCTTAGCAACATCTCCAGCCCTTTGCACTTTAATTTTGAGATAGTGTCTCACTAGTTGTTGAGGCTGGCCTCCAATTTAGGGTCCTCCATTTTCAGCCACCTGAGTGGCTGGGATTACAGGTCACTGTCACCAGGTCTGGCTTCACCACACGTCCAATGGCCCCAGACTCTTTTTCACCTTATGTCTTTCCTCCTCCCTTGGGCAGATTTCATTGTAGAAAATTCCTTCTCCAGGCCTGGCCTTCCCTGGACAACTTGGACACCATCAAAAGCAGCATGGAACTGAAGTCTGTGCTAGAAGACAGCAGGGGACTGCAGCTTAGAGTCTGTTCTGGGAATGAAAACTGCTTCACTCATGAGAGTGAGGAGATTTTAAAAGGTGAGAACAGACAGGAAAATAGAAAGCAGATCCTGCCACAAACCTCAGAGTGTGGAGAGGCTCAACTCCACGCTCTCCAACTTTCTCATGACATAAAGCAACAAATAATAGAATACTGTTTAAATACTTTGTGTGTGAACTATGGTGCTGGTGTCATGTGGTGAGGTGGGAAACAAGATAAAGGGCAGCTGTGACAATCCATCATCTGGCCTTCAGAGACTTGGAGGCATCCACAGTTTTAGAGATGAAAAAAATTAGCATGAAACACACACATAACAGGTGACTGAGTGAGTGAGTGAAATTGAGTGTAGCTATAAGGGTTTTGTTGGTGTGTGCATTTCAAGTGTGAATGAAGGTGTGAGGTAACTATGAGATGATAGGAAGGTCTGGGCATGTAAGCATTGAATGTAGGTGCAACTGCACACTTAAGAGGCCACGTATGCATTTTGGGTGTGTGTGTGTGTAAGGCTGTGATGGGCCATACAGCTCTACACCTTAACTTACAAATTGAGTCTCTACTGAAGTCTAAGCAAACCCAGAGTATTGTTGGTAGGATGAGGTGGAAATGAGTAATCAACTTAATATGTGCTAATTATTATAATAAATCCGTAAGATGGAGTCACTGTTTTTTTTTATTTTTTCATTTTTTTGTTCTACTTAGTTGTACATGACAGTAGAAAGCATTTATATCTTTTGATAGATTAGAGAGAAATGGAGTGTAATCTCTCATATTTCTGATTATACATATTGCAGGATCACATTGGTCATGCAGTCATACATGTACATGAAGAAATAGTGTCTGTTTCACTCTACTATCATTCCTTCCCCCATACCCCTTCTCCTCCCTTCACTCCCCTCTACCCAATATAAAGTAACTCTATTCCTCCCTATTCCCCCCTTATTGTTAATTAGCTTCCTCATATCACAGAAAAGCTTTGGCCTTTGGTTTTTTCGGTTTGTCTTATTTCACTGAGCATGATATTCTCTAACTCCATCCATTTACCATCAAATGCCAGCATTTCATTCTTTTTTAAAACTCTCTCTACTCCTCTGACTCTTCCACATGCTGGACATACTCACATGATCCCACTGCTGCCTGGGTCCTGTCAGTGCTGCACAAAATGCAGATGTCCAGGCAAACATGCTCACTTTTCTGTAAGAGATACATCAGCAGTGACCAGAAGATGGACTGAAGTTAAAAATCTGCCTTAGCCTTGTGTGTTCAGGCTTTGTCCTTACCTGCTGGGCAGTGGACTCCAGGCCCTTGAAATGTGATGCCTGTGGGAAGTGAGTGTGTTTGCCTGGGCCTTGGCCACCAGACACTCCAATCCTGTGAGCTGCTGGGTTTGGTTTCCTGCAGTAAACACTGGCCTCAGGAAAAGCTGAGGGTAAGCAACTCGATGGACAGTGTGTGACAGGCTCCAGGGGCAGGCTAGGCTCCAAGGCCTAGGTGAGCTGCCCTGGCTGACAGTATCCAGGAAGCAGGGCATCATGCCCTAGAAAGGGTGGCAGGAATGCTCATATTAGAAGCCACTCCTGGACTCTGCCTCTCAGCTTCTTCCCTGGGCTGACTGTAAGCTCTATCCCTTCCCTGTGTTGAACCACAACCAGGAACCTAATAATTTCTGTCACTTTCATGAGATTCTTTAAAAGTTACTGAACTGAAGGGTGATTCATGGAAACCCCAGATTTTCAAGTGGGTCAGCAGTGATGGTGAACCTCTGTGGCCTGTGTCCCTCAAAGCTCTCAGATGGCAATGATTACAGGATGGAGGTCAGCACTGCATGAGCAAAGGACTGAGTCTTGGCCATTACGTTTTCTATTTCTTCATTAATTAATTGGCCAAGGAATGTGTCTTTTTACTCAGCAGGTACAACTATAGGTAATTCTGATAACCATCCTGTTGTGTTGAGAAGAAGCTTGACTAATGTGATAGTTCATCAAAATGTTAGTTTGCTAATTGATCCACTTAATGTGGGTGCTTTTATTTCTGTAGAACTGTTGGAAACATCTTCCTGGTAGTTTTAGTGTTCTGTTTACACTTCTACAAATACTGCACAATATACATATAGTCATTTTTCTAAAATATTCTCATGTCATCATTTACATATAAATTTACATCCCATTATAGAAATGAATACAATGGCACCTAATGTAAAATTTGACTGTATGATCTTTCTCTTACTCTCACGACTTTAGACACCCTTCGCAGAAAATTTTAGTGATTCTATGTTTTTGTTTTTGTATTTGTTTTTGGTCCTATTTTGCTGAAAACTCTAAAAGAATACCACTTTGGGATGTGAGAATTAAAAATGAACAACATTTTTATTAATAGTTCTTTTTTCTTTCTTACAGTGATTAATTAATTAAGATGCCAACAATGTAGCTAGACTAGCAAGTAGGGCAGTCATAACCAGGCCATTCTAAAACATTAGTTGGGAATGGATGGCATTTGTGAAATATACACAGAAACTGTCCAGTGAACTCTCAACATTGGTGGGACTGCATATGGCTACTTCCATTCTGGAAAGTTTTCTTGAGGTTTCTCAAAAAACCTAGGAATGTGACAGTCATTTGACCCAGTTATCCCACTCCTTGATATATATCCAAATGATGTAAAATCAGCAGACTACAGTGCTGCACCACAAAGTTTATAGCTGACCAATTAGAAATATAAGCTATAGAGCCAACATAGGGACCCTTCAACGGATGAATGGATAATGAAAATGTGGCCTATATACTGAATGGAGTGTTTCAGCAAAAGCCATAAAGAACAATGACTTTATGACTTTTGCCAGTAAATGGATGAATGAATCTGGAGACTATCATGCTAAGCAAATTATGACAATCCCCAAAGCCAAAGGTCAAATGTTTTATCAGATATGTGGAAGCTAACCACAATAAGGGTAAGGGGCAGAGAAAGAATAGAAATTTAGTGGAGTGTACAGGGGAATGAAGGGAAGGGAGTGTGAATGGAAAAGAAAGGTCAGTGGAATGAATCTGACATAACTTTCCTATGTACATATAGTAATATACCACATCCTGTACATCTACAAGAAATTTCTTTAAAAAAGTACCCTGGGAAGCTGGCAGGAAGATCAGGAGAGGAAAGGGAGCAGAGGGTGGGAGAGGAAAGGAAAGGATAATTGGTGGCTGAATTAGAACAAGATATATTCCATGGTTTTATAATTGTCAACATGAATTCTATTGTCATGTATAACTAAAAAATAACTATTGAAAAAACTGTCCAGGGAAATTTATAAAAATAGATAATTACAAAATAGAACACAGCATGGAGTGGAATCTCTGGCACTATTATGGTCATGCCACAAGAGGCATCTGATTTCAGCAAAAAACAAAGAGCAGCTTCTTGCTGAGCACTTGAACCCAACAGTCAAACCGCCACCCACAACTCAGTCACCATTCATTGTGAGAAAGTGGCAAAGGGAATGATCTGGAAATCTTCAGCCTTCCAACCTGTGCACCTGCAGACCCAGCAGGAACCTGCCCATTTAAGGTGGGCTGAACAGGGATGTGCTTGGCACAGAGGCCCAGTATTTCCCTAAGGGCTATGAGTCATGGTCAATGACTGGGTTCATAGTTACTTGTCATGTTTTGTGTCCACCCTATACACTTCTCTATGTCTGACCCCAGAGCTGCCTGTTAGTGCTGCTTAGAATCAACAGGCAGCCTGCCCTTCTGCTCTGGATTAGGAGGATAGGAATGATGAGAGATTCCTCATTCTATCCTGATCTCCTCAGGAAAAAAAAATCTCTTTGTCCTTTCTGAAAACTCCTGAACTCAGTGACCCTAGGCAGAAAATACAAAGATGGGGACTTTCCCTTCCAGACTGAGAATTTACAGATGATTTAGGGGAAGTAATACTGCCAAAGGCAGAAATCTGGATTTCTCACTTTCAGAGCCTTTCAGTGCTAGAATTGCAGGGAGATGAATAGCTTAAGCTCAGCACAGGTAGTAAGGAGAGTGGGGGAATTCCAGGTGAGGCTGCCCAAGCAATGGGGCTTTTCAATGTCTCTCTCTCTTCCTGATAACTGTTCCAGCTTCCTGTATATCCTCCACACTGTGAAAATTATCATGACAAGGCCAGGCTCCAACACACATCATCACCCACAGGCTGGTCTCACAGGCCATCACGACAGCAGCCTTCTTGCCAGGGATGAACATGGCATGCGGTTCTCATAGTAGGGCTGCTTCTTCTCCCTTATTTCTAGTGTGTCAGACCTTAGTGTGTCATATCTCTCAAGTATGTTCCTGAGAATTTTCAGCCCATTGACAATATAGGCAAGACAGTCACGCTCCACCTGGGGGTGATGGAATACAGACTGGAGTGCTCTCCAGAGGTCCAGTTCATCCTCCCCAGAGAGGTCACTGTGGTCAGCTGTAGGGAGTCCACTCACTCCAGGAACTCTTTGTACTTCATCCTCTCCTGCAGGCTTGAAGGTGGAAGTTGACCTGCAGATTACATGCTTGCATGCTGGATGTCTTGCTTCTGCTCTTCCAGCTGTTGTTTATGACCTGCTGATGTCTTCTGCAGCTGGACCATCGTGTCAGCTACTGCTGAACCACAGACAGCAGGTGCTTCATGAAGTCATGGTTAAGCAGCTCATCTCTGGGTATCTCCAGGTTGTACTGGCTTTTCCAACACTCCATAAAAAATAATGGAAAAGGTCTTTGTGCACATTTGTCTGGGACCTGTTTACAGCACCCCCCCCATTCCTCATCACTGAAACCTGGTTCATTTCAAGAGTTGGGTTCAGGACCCCCGTTCACAAGCCTTCACCCACTGATGCCTTGACACAGTGCCCCTCACTAGCTACTCCAAGTAACCCATGCTGTTGGCTACTCTCTGACTGAGTCTTCCTTCCTAGTGACAAGCTCCATCACCAAGGGATGTATGTGATGACACTATCAGATGTCACAATCAAGAGCACTTGTCCTGGGTGTGGTCTGAACTCTCCTTACCCCTACTGCCTGGAGATGAGGCCACAGGGCCACCAGATAGGCCTGGATCCAGGTTCCATTCTCTGCAAATGAGGATGCAGTTGGAGAAGGACAGAAAAGAAAGCAGAACAAGCAAGATTCGGGCTCAAGATGTTAGGGAAACCTGGAGTCCAGTCAGACACAAAAACCTTATGTAAGTTCCTCACAGGTCACACCTCACAATTTCCTGATCCTTCCATATGAGACCCCATCATACTCCAGGGATCATGGAAAAGCAACAGCCTCTCCCAAACTCCTCAACACTTGTTTTGAAGTTACTAACAACGAACTCATAATTTCCTGAGTAATTAGCCAGTGAGTAGAATGATCCTCAGCAATGTCCTGGGCTTCCCAGGCCTGCACTGTCATTTCCTCTACAGGTGAAGTGATAATTGCAGCCCTGAGGGGAAGTGAGGTCACAGGAGCACAGAATTTTATCTCAGGGTACAGCTGCCTGGCTCCCTCCATGCTGGCTGCCAAGTCCTCACATGGAGTCCAAATCTCACAGATTGAGTATTTTCAATGTCAGTCTTTATTTCACAGTGAAGAATCACAGTGAGTATTTTAAATGTCAGTCTTTATTTCAAAGTGAAGAAGCACAGTATTTTCAATTTCAGTCTTTATTTCAGCATAGTCAGTAAGGAAAAGAAGTCTGAGGATGTCCTCATGTCTTCAGAGATATTCTGGGTTAGAAAAAGATTCAGTGTAGAGACAGACAAGAGAAAGGACTAATTCCTTCACTGTGAGCTTAGTAGTAAAAGGAAACGTGTCCCTGACCTGATGCCAAATATTCATGACTCCTAAAGTTATTTGTGAAAATCAGCACTGAGGACATTTGTAGTTGGAAACTACCATAAATACTGAATTCTGATTTGCAAGAGGTTTAAGAACTATAGTTAACAACTAATCTCCTCTTCACAGTACTTTAGAAAATCACAGAATAAATTTGAAGTGCTATGATGGCTATGAGTATAATGGCTTCATGCAGTAGTAAAGATGAGGATGGAACACTTAGGATCACCTCATCCTGTGTGGAAGACAACACCTAGGATTGTTTCTGGGATAAAAGATTCTCTTTTCCAATTCCACATCACTGTCCACCTAGTGCAGACAGGAGTCTCATCTCCTCTGAATCCCTTTGCTCTGCTGGCTCTGGGGAGACGTCTTCCCCTGCTGGACACACAAGAGAAGGTAATATAGTGACGATGAGAACTGGATTGTGCTTGTCAGGACCAAATGACTCTGGTGTTTTCTCTGGTTTTATAAGATTCCAACAAATCACAAACTCAGTATATTTTCCTTTTAATTTCAATTCATTCAGTGCTACAGAATCCACATTCAGCTTCTACTGACATGTCTCTTGTACTGAAATGTCCTCCACAATTTCTGTTTTATTACTGACAGATTCCCCAATGTCTTTATCAATACACAAAAGCTTTTAGTATGAAATCAACGAGAACTTCATTTTTATCCTATACTAATCTGTCAGATATTAGTATTTCATGTGTCATTGTTTAGAAACAAAGATGTGTTTTTGGATAATGTATGTATAGATTCCACTATACTTTTATTCCTGGAAAGACAATGTGAGAAATAGAAACTCTGGTGATCCACTTCCAGAATACAGTATTAGACTTTAAAAGTAAAGTTACTTGGGATGTAAGCTGGCAGGAAAGCAGAGTGAAAAGTCACAAGCAGAAAACACAGGAGTGTAAAAGTTCCCATTAAAAATTCATGTAAAAATGATGTTTGTGCTGTTTGATACATATTTTCTTTCCTAAAACCACAGAAATATTGTTTTTATTATAAAAATGCCATTGTTTATCTTTAAACTTTAGGACAGAAATTCACTGAGATCTGATATGTTGTGTGGTATGGATTGTGATTCAAGTTATTTTTCCAATATGATTAGCAAATATCAATTTATTCTGAAATACTAAATGCTAAATTCTTTCTATGCAGCTTCTCTCACTTTTCATAACTCCTCCCAGATTACCATCACCTGATTGGCAAGGCTCATTTTCCTTTAAAGGTGACTGCTAATTCTCCCAGCAACATGTATATATTGAGGTCTTTGCAATCCCACAGGTGCGTGCAATGAAAGTTGCTCTTGGGTTCAAAAATTATTTGAAGATGAATGTCTATATTGCTCAGACTGAATTATTCTGGGCTCCAGAGATTCTCCTACATCAGTCACACAGGTAGAAGGTGGGTAGAGGTGCTCACCACAGTGCTTAGGAACAACTATTTTTAATAAGTCAATTTGCTCAAAGGAAAGACTGCTGCCATAATGTAAAGAACAATGTGCTGAATTACAGAATGGATTCCACAAATGTGGCAATAGGACTGATGCTGTTATCATAGGTTGTTGTTGGAATTCTGGGAAATTTCTCTCTTTGCCATGAGTGCACATTGAGGTCCACAGATGTAATTCTCAGTCACCTGATGATAACCAACCTGTTGGTCATTCTCACTAGAGGAATTTCCCAAACAATGACAGCCTTTGGGTTAAAATATTTCCTCAGTGATTTTTGGTGCAAACTCATTTTGTATATTCATCAAGTGGGCACAAGAGTTTTCATTGCAATCACCTGCCACTTGAGCATCCTCCAGAACATCTCTATCAGCTCCATGAACTCCCATTAGAAGGATATCAAAGGAAAAGTTCCAAGGTACATTGGCTTCTCCATTTCATTCAGGTGGGTGCTGTACTTGGTGGGAAATTCCATTGTCCCTCTCAATATGATTGACAAATGGAGTAGTGAAAACATAACAGAGAAAGGAAATTATTGGCTCTGTTTCTACATAGGTGGTAACAAAATCACAGACTCATTATATGCAGCACTGTTTGTATTTCCTGAAGTTGTCTTTTCTGTGCTCATGATCTGATCCAGTGACTTCATTGTTCTCCTTCTGTACAGGCACAAGCAGCGAGCTTGGCACATTCAGAGCATAAAGATTCCTCCTTGCTGGCATTCACTGGTCTGGAGAAAATGTCACAGTGGGCCACCTCATCCTTTATATATAGCCTTGCTGCTCTGCCACTGAGGTTTGTTTTAATATGGATTTCTTTTAATTTCTTCTTCTCCCTCTCCCTATCCTTGGGGGAAATGGGATTACCTTTTTCCCACTCTAAGTCAGTTATCTGTCTTTGAGCACACACCCACCATGCAAACCAACTGATTCAGATTTCATGGATGGGCCAGAAGAACTAAGGATTGGCTATCTCCCAAATTAATGAGTGAAACACAATCCCATACACTTTAAACATTTCTTTAAAATCTTCCTGTTCCCCATAATGGCAAAATTCCAATCTCTGGGACAAGAGTTCCCTACACTTTTACCTTTCTAGTATAGTAAGAAAACTTCTTTTTCTTTTTTCTCAAACCATAATCTCATTACTGCATTGGCACCAGTTGAAAAGATCAAATTTTTTTAACAATAAGCACAATTTTGAACATATACACAAGGTCCCAATACACACAGAGGAGAAGAACATATCAATGATTAACAGAGTGAAACATGACAGTTGTGTTCATGACTGCATTGCCAGAGTGAAACTGACATTATAATAATGAGTGTATGCAGGCACATATGTAAGTGTGGTTGAGTATGAGTGTGTACACTGTGTGATGAAACATACATATGAGTGTGCAAATGCAGAGGTTGCAACTGTGTTGCATGTGTGCTGCCATCCATGTGACTCTATCCCTTCACTTGGAGATAGAATGCACAGCAAGGACTTGGCAAACACCAAAGGGATATTTGCAGATCAAAGAGGAAATGAGGGAGGTTTTCAAGATGGCAGACTAGAGGGTGACTGCACTTCATGTTGCTCCAGGAATCAGGATTCAAGAAGAAGAGATATTGAGAGACTTGGGACCAACTCAAAGTCACCGGGTGAGTCTCTCCCATTGGGGAGTCATCACAGATGGGGCGGTAGACCCGGAACGCAGGGAACTTTGTGAAATAGAGTTGCCCAATGAGACACCCTACCACCTGCTGGAGCAGTGAACTCAGACAACTGGTAGCATCATAGAGGAGACCGCTTAGCACAGCGCTTGGAATTGGAGCAACCCACCGGGGCTCCGGGAAGCTGCCCAGAGGAGGAGGTGCATGGCGAGCTGTTTGGACACATATTGCGCTCCCCGCCCGCAGAGAGACATGAAACCGGATCGGGGCAAGTTCTTTATTTTCTGCTGTCTGTTACTTCTGGCTGGCCGCGGCGGCGGCTGCTCTTGCAAGCGCCTTACATTACATACAACAACCAATCAGCTTATAGATCACGAGGAGAAAGCATGGACAGTAATGGAGCACAATAGTGTGCATATAGCAAGCATGCAGTGTCCATGAGGACCCATGGCCAATCACATTAACTTCCTCAAATAACGCCACTTGTTGCACAGAGAATTAGTCTGCTGGAGGTACCTGGTTTTGTTCTCAGCACTGCCTTGGCACCTTGCCAGGCGCCATCTTGGCCACACCATAGGGCTGGGGGTCCGCGGTACCCCGACAGCTCCCCCTTTTTTATTTATTAAAAGAATGTTGGCTCGGGACCGTGCCTGTCTTAGGCGGAGTGGTCAACCATCGTCCTTACCCGTCATCGGATAACTGCAGAGCATGCTACAGCTCCTGTCTTAGGTCGGTACGAGGTTACCTCCTTCCTTACCCGTCATTGACTACCGATCCAGCATGCTCAGCCAGACTTGAGGAGAGCTGCCAGCCTCTAAGGCCATCATGGCTTGATGGAAAATGATGCGATCTCTGGCATGAACTTGGCGTATACGCATGATAAAGCGTGTGAGGAAGATAATTGCAATAATCATTAACACACACAATGCTCCCATTCCTGCCCATTGCTTTACAAAACTGAAAGAAGAGGATAACCAATTTTGCATTTCAGACATAGGGGCTATATTAACTCTAGTAGAATTAAGGCTAACAATTTGTGATCTAAGAATGGCAGTAAGATTATCAAATTTATAAGACCAATTGGCACGTAGCTGAGTAGATATGATTTTAGACAAATTTGCTGCATAACTAAGATTATGGTAAGCTACAGGTGTAACGCACAGTCCCGGCAGATGATAAATACACCCCATGCTTAACAGTTCCTGTAAAAGGTCCATCTGTTCTTGAAGTAAGTCCACACGCTGGTTCACCAAAAGTAGTCCTGCTTTTAGGTGTTGATCCACTGTTTGTTGAGTAGACAGAGCAGTAGCTGTCTGCTGGACCACCTCATTAAGCTTAGTTGCTGACTGTACTGATGTCGACAAGGCTACAGCTGCTGCAGCGGCTGCTGTTGCTGATGCAACTATGGTGGTAATGACTGCTACGGTGATTCCAAAATCCCTCTTATTTCTGGAAAGCAATACTGGCAATTCATCATCTGTAACAGAAACTGGCATAGGCAGAAAAGTAGGGATTCGCATGATGACCGCTCGGGAGAAATTGGTAGCATTCCAACATTGAGAAAGGTAGCATCTAGATTGAGAGCAATTAAGGTTTGTGCTATTAGTGTTAGTTAGTAAAAACATAAAAGGAGGGAACACACAGACTGGGGTGGACAAGAATGAAAGATTTCGAGTACAATTAGTAGTAGTCTTGGCTCCACTCTTGTTAATTCCAGTCCACTTCCTAGAATTCCATTCGCATTGTCTGAAAGATCCTCCTTTAAGAGCAAAAAAAGGTTGTAAGTTAGTATATCCTGAAGTCGAGGTAAATAGCAACCAATTATCAAAAGGATTAGTGCGTCTTCCGCCAAATTTGCCGTCATAATCATGAAAGTCATCAGTGGTACGCTGAGAAGTAAAATTTGGTGTGAAGAAAAATCCATGTTGAACTGGGGCTGCTTGCTCAGCATCTTGACAACCTGACCAGGTAGGAAGTGTGGAAAATTTTGGATTACATGGAGGAAAAAGTCTGGGAGTTTTAAATCCATTAGTGGGAAGTGGTAATTTGTGAGGTATAAGTCCTGTAATCAAGGTGGCTGCCCCTTCCCAATTTTCCACTGATATGGTTATGTGTGTACCATTAACAAAGTAAACACCAAGCGAACCGGAGCGTTCGGGTAGAGCATCAGGAGAATCCCTGGATGTAAAGAAACCCTGTACCTGCTTTTGGAGAACAATACAAGGGTTAAAGTCATTACTACTAATAGCATTATCCTCTGGTATATCAAAGCACAAGGTTCCAGGGAGGGAGAAAGTGGAAAAATTATATAGATGAGTATCTGGATCAAAAGACGTAGTGGGTAATCCTGTAGCCATCTTGGTGGTGAACAACGGAGGAAGTAAAGAGGAGGTAAAGGATATGGCCAGGCTTTAACTATCGCCCATAATTCTCGTGTCTTCACCAGTGTCAACATCATCATTAGCAGGGCGCTTATCAGCATGATGTTCTTCATCGTTACTTTGATGCACCAGTCTGGTCAACCTTTCAGGTATCCAAATTGGTGTTTGCTGATCCTGTGGGAAGACACAAACAGACCCTCGGACCCACCGAAGAACTGGATCTGGACCTTTCCATGTACCTGTGAGAATATCTTTCCACTTTACCCACATTTGAGTACTTGTGGGATTAGCATGTCTCTCTGCAGCCGTGCTTCCATTTTTGTCCACATTTAAAAAATTTAAAATAAAGAGTACTAAATTTAGTTTGTCTTTAGGTGCTCTAAAGTCAGCACCTATTCCCCCTTTTTGTTTTATTAAACAATTTTTTAATGTTAAATGAGTGCGTTCCACTATTCCTTGTCCTTGAGGATTATAAGGAATTCCTGTGATGAGCTGTATACCAAAATTTTTTGTGAATAGAAGAAAACTTTTGGATGTGTAAGCTGGCCCATTATCAGTTTTGATGATTTTTGGAACGCCCCAGGCTGCAAATGTTTGTAAACAATGTTGTATAACATCTTTAACCTTTTCACCAGTGTGAGCTGAGGCCATGATTACCCCTGAAGCGGTGTCTACTGAAACATGAATATACTTGAGATTTCCAAATTCTGAAAAATGAGTAACATCCATTTGCCAAATATGATTAGGTAACAGTCCTCTGGGATTTACTCCAACAGACTGTACTGGCAATAGGTGGCACAATGTTGACATGTTTTAACAATTTGTCTAGCAACATCTTTAGAAATATTAAACTTTCTTCTAAGAGTAGTAGAATTAACATGAAATTGTGAATGAAACATCTTCGCTTGTTCAAATAGTGTAAAAGCAAAGATGGTTTTTGTGGCTTTATCAGCCTTAGTATTTGCTTCGGCAAGTGGTCCTGGTAGGCCAGAATGAGCTCTAATATGTCCTACATAAAAGGGGTATTTGCGGTCTAAAATTAGGGCACGCAAGGTTCGAAAGTAAGGAGCAACTGTGGATCCATCGGGAATATAAGGCACAGTTTCTAAACAAGGTATTGATTGTACTATATAATAACTGTCAGATAACAGATTAAAAGGTTGATCCTTCATGATATTAAAAGCTAAGACTACTGCAGCAAGCTCCACTACTTGGGCAGACGAGGAAGGGAGAATGATGGTTTCAGTTTTATCTCCAACTATTACTGCTCCCACTCCATTTTTAGATCCATCAGTAAATATTGTTTGACAATGACGCAAAGGCTGCGTCCTTGTAATTTTTGGAAATATAATTGGAGTATTTTTACAAAACTGTATCCATGGATGTTTAGGATAATGATTATCAAATGTTGCTGTGGTTGAGCAATATAAAACAGCCCAATCATCATCATGCTGAATCAACCACTGCATTTGTAGTTTAGTATAGGGAATAATAATGACCTTAGGGTGACTTCCAAATATGGTAATACAGGCCTCTAACCCTTTATATATCAACTGAGCTATTGCCTTAGGAAATGTTTGTAACTGTTTTGTGGGCGATGCTGGGAGATTGATACTCTGTAAAGGTCCTCCTTGCCATAGAATTCCATATGGGCTATGTTGTTCTGGGATAATAATCAACATTAGAGGTTGGGATGGATCACATCTTTCTGTATAATCTGATTGTAATCTCTGTTCTACCAACGTGAGAACCTTTTGTGCTTCCGAAGTAAGGACTCTCGGGGAATGGAGATTAGGGTCTCCTTTAAGTATATTAAATAGAGGTTTCAGCTCTCCTGTGGTAATCTTTAAATATGGCCTAATCCAATTTATATCTCCAAGGAGTTTTTGAAAATCATTTAGATTTTTAAGCTTATCGGTTCTAATGGTTAATTTTAAAGGCTTTACCATAGTAGCTGTAAGCTTAGTACCTAGATATTCTTGAGTTTCTCCCATTTGTAGCTTTTCTGGAGAGATGTTTAAGCCATATTGTTGTAGAGTGGAAATTAAAAATTGTAAAGCCTTTTCCAAGAATTGTCTGTTTTTGTGGCAGATAAGGATATCATCCATATAATGATAAATCAACAAATCTGGAAAATTGTCTCTTGTAGGTTTTAAGGCTTTATCTACATATATTTGGCATAACGTGGGACTATTAGTCATGCCTTGAGGCAACACGGTCCACTCAAATCTTTGGTCAGGCTGTGCATGATTGAGAGAAGGTAAGGTAAAAGCAAACCGCCAACAATCCCTTCTATGTAATGGGATTGAGAAAAAACAATCTTTTAAATCTAAAATGACAGTGGGCCAATTTTTAGGTAAAGCTGTAACTAAAGGCAATCCCCGTTGTATAGGACCCATAGGGAACATCTGTGCATTAATGGCCCTTAAATCATGTAATAGTCTCCACTTTCCAGACTTTTTCTTAATGACAAAGATAGGAGTATTCCAGGGAGAAGTAGAAGGTTGTAAATGTCCTGCCTGTACTTGTTCTTGTACTAATTTATGAGCCGCTTCTAACTTTACTGTAGTAAGGGGCCACTGTTGAATCCATTGTGGCTCATCATTTTTCCAAACTATTGGAATTGGTGTAATAACAGTGACCCCTACATAAAACCCAGCCCTCTGAAATCATT
This sequence comes from Sciurus carolinensis, assembly GCF_902686445.1. Lineage (NCBI taxonomy): Eukaryota > Metazoa > Chordata > Mammalia > Rodentia > Sciuridae > Sciurus > Sciurus carolinensis. The sequence goes on along the minus strand of NC_062228.1, from coordinate 60,214,371 downwards.
TTTTGGAGGAGGTAAGGGCAAGGGTTGTAGTGATCCCTGTTGTTCTCGACCTAACCCTTGATTTTCTGTATATTGCATCTTTTTCATCATATGTGTCACAGGTTTAGAATTAATATTTGTTGTTAATTTAGCATTCATTTGAGTTAAGACATCTCTCCCCCATAAGGAAATAGGTATTTTACAGATATATGGTTGAAAAATCCCTGAATGGCCCTCATTATCCCTCCAGGACAGCGAAGCAGCACTCTGGTTAGGTGATTGAGCCACACCCAAACCTTGTAAGTTTTGATTAGCTGTAACTACAGGCCAACCTTTAGGCCAAACTGCCTCACTTATTATACTTTTATCAGCTCCTGTGTCCAGTAATCCTATAAAAGGTTTATGTCCCACTATTAACTGCATTATGGGCCTATCTTGGAGGTCCATAGTAAAATAAGCCCAGGGTCCTCCTGTAGACCCAAATCCGTTAGTTCCCCTTATTGTCTTCTTACTAGGCCACAAGGAATGCTGACTAGGTAAAATTAACATTTGTGCTATCCTATCTCCTGGAGAAATGACTGTGATTCCTTTGGGTGAAGAAACCATAGCCTTAACTTGTCCTTGAAAATCAGGATCAATTACTCCTGGGTGGACTATAAGACCTCTTAAGGTGGAAGAACTTCTGCCTAGAAGCAATCCTACTGAATTTGCCGGAATATTTCCCTCCCAATCTGTGTCTACCATTTGTACACCCATATCAGGGGTTAATACGAGTCTGGAGGTGGCACAGATGTCCAATCCTGCACTTCCTGAGGTGGCTCTTCTTTCCTGAGCTTCATTCCCTTTTCGGTTGGAGGATACTACTGTCGTGGCACTTGTTGAATCACCCTGTATATTTGCTGTGGGCCCCGGGGCGGGCCCCTCACCCCGTTTTTTTGTAGCTTGGGGTTAGTTGGTAAAGGATTCCCTTCTTTGTCCCTAACGGAATAACATTCACTAAGCCAATGATTTCCTCTTTTACACCGAGGACATAACCTGGGCCCCTTTCCTTGGCCATTGTTCCTGGAAGGGCAACATGCTCTCAAGTGTCCCATTTGTCCACATATGAAGCAGGAACCAGGAGGTCCCCCTTTTTTACCCCCTCCTCTTTGTGCTAATGCTGTGGCAAGAACAGAGGTTTGTCTGTCGAGTGCCGCAATAAATGCAGCACTATTTCCAGAGGCCTCATTAATGTCTTTGCAGACTCTTAAATAAGTAGACAAGTCTTTATTTCTCCATGGCCTGATGGCATCTTTGCACCATTTATTGGCTTGTTCATAGGATAACTGCTTTATTAATGGCATTGCTTGATCAGCATCTCCAAAAATTCTAGAAGCTGTTTGAATTAATCTATCAACGAAGTCTGCATAGGGCTCATTACTTCCTTGGGTAACTTTTGACAACTGTCCTTGTAAATCTCCTGACCCTTGTAGGGTTTTCCATGCTTTAATAGCAGCCACAGCAATTTGAGCATACACTGCAGGATGATAATTAATCTGTGCCTGGACTCCCTCATAAGGCCCTGTTCCCATTAACATGTCTCTGTCTACCTGCGGATTCCCTGAAGTTGCATTGCGCCTTGCAGTGTCCATTGAAATTTCCTGCCAAGTTGTTTTCCACATAAGATACTGTCCCCCTGACAAGGTTGCTCTAGCTAAATTAGTCCAATCCAAAGGTAGCATATTTAAGGACATCATGGTCTCTACCAGTGAGACTGTAAAAGCCGATTGAGGCCCATAAGTGCTCACTGCTTCTTTCAGCTGTTTAACAATTTTAAAATCTAACAGCTGATGAAACCTTTGATTCTGGGCATCCTCAAATACTGGATATGTAGCATTCTGTAAGGAAGCCCACCCTTGGTGTCTGCTGTGTTGCTCCTTTTTCTTAAACTCCATAGGTGGTGCACTGGGGGCAACAGGTGTACTAAGCCGTCTAGGCGCTAGATGGCGCTCAGGTTGCACGCTTAACTTTCCCATAGCTTCTTCAAGTTCCTCCCCAGTAAGTTCCTCTTCGGAACTTTCTCTTTCCGTATAATTTTCTCTTTCTGAATTCTGAGAACATGATCGTTCCTCTTTAATTTCTTCTAAGATCTGACTTCCTTCTTCTAAAGGCCCCTTTAAATCCCTAAAAGGGTTTTTTGATTTACCTTGCTGCATCAAACAAGATTTAACAAGAGACCATATGGCCAGTGTTCCCATTGGCAAGGGCTCTTGTCTCTGCGCGTCGCGCAAATCCTCTCCTAGCTGTTCCCACTGAGGAAGATTTAATAGCCCTTCGTCTAAAAACCACAGAGAGACTTTCTCTTGAGTATCAAAAAACTTCAAGGCCGTTTTTGCCTTCAATGGTGTTCCGTGATTTTTCAATAGTTCTCTAAGAGGCTGCTGCATTCTAATCTTAGACAGTTCCATTCCCATGATTAAATCTTACAGCACTACGAGCTAGTTTAAACACACAAACAAAAAGACAAGCGCGCGCACGCACACACACACTCACGCACGCACACACATACACAGTTTGGTACCACTGTATAAATCTGTATTTGGCCACTTCACTCATCCCTCCCACGGGGATCCTTTTGTTATTTCACTCGTCCCTCCCACGGGGATCCTTTTGTTATGAATTGTCGCGGCTCCGCGATCGTCATATGAATTGTCGCGGCTCCGCGATCGTCGAGACGTCTCACCTTTTGTACTCTCGGACTAGTTTTGTCTTGATTTGAGAACTTATGTGAACTTACCCTTATATCTTAACTCGTTCCCGGTCTTGTTTCGGCACCATTTATCGCGCTCCCCGCCCACAGAGAGACACGAAACCGGATCGGGGCAAGTTCTTTATTTTCTGCTGTCTGTTACTTCTGGCTGGCCGCGGCGGCGGCCGCTCTTGCAAGCGCCTTACATTACATACAACAACCAATCAGCTTATAGATCACGAGGAGAAAGCATGGACAGTAATGGAGCACAATAGTGTGCATATAGCAAGCATGCAGTGTCCACGAGGACCCATGGCCAATCACATTAACTTCCTCAAATAACGCCACTTGTTGCACAGAGAATTAGTCTGCTGGAGGTACCTGGTTTTGTTCTCAGCACTTCCTTGGCACCTTGCCAGGCGCCATCTTGGCCACACCATAGGGCTGGGGGTCCGCGGTACCCCGACAGACACAGAGCAACCGCTCCTGAACACCGGGGGGCTGCCAGGAGGAGGAGGAGGAGAGCGGTGGGTCGCTTGAACTCAGAGTGACTGCACCAGGGCTATGGGAAGCTATCAGGAGGAGGTGGTGGGCAGTGAGTTACTAGGACTCCTAGCAACCGCAACAGAACATTGGGTGGCTGCACAGATGAAAGGCATGCGACAGGTCACTGGGATTTGGAGTGACTGTACGGGGATCCAGGTGGCTGCTCAGAGGAGGGGCTGCATAGCCAGGTGTTTAGGTGCAGAGCAGGGTCCCAGGACCTAGGCGGCTTCTTGGTGGAAGAGCTGCACAGAGACAAGCTGAGTGGTGGAGCGAAGGTTCCAGAACTGCGGGCAGATTATCTGAGGAGGGGCAGCCTAAGGAGACTTGTCTGCAAAGAACGAGGCTCCGAGGCCCAGGAGGTAGGTCCAGGCCCCTGGGAAAGTTGCAGAGGAAGGCAGCCCAGCCCAGGTGGTAGTTGTAGATTGAGGGGAACCTCTAGGAGGTGAACTGACCAGCGAGACCTCCCCACAAGATGAGTCTTCCCTGCCAGGTGAGGTTTTCCATAAGGATGGTAAAACCAGAGACACAGGCACAAACAGGCCTTGCCTCAGCCCGCAGCCTAGTTCCTCTATGGATGACCATTGGTCAACAAGTGGAGGCACCTCTGCCCACTAGCAGGGAATATACCCCACCTGAATGCCACCACACCTAGAGAGGCAGCTTCCTTGTGTAGCACTGCATTATCAACTTCTTCCAAGACTTCAGGTTACTGAAGTCTAAGAGGGGATATATTAGAAATCTTCAGAGACATTATAAGTCAATATAGAAAATCTGCAATATCTCAGTGGTCCACTGATAACTGAACAATATGAGAAAACAAGGGAAGAAAATGCCCCAAACAAATCAAATGTTACATCAATAAAATCCAATGACAGCATGGCAGAAGAAATGACAGAAAGGGAGTTCAGAATGTACATGATTAAAATGATCAGGGAAGCAAATGAGGAGATGAAAGAGCAAATGCAGGCATTGAATGATGAGATGAAAGAGCAAATGCAGGCATTGAATGATCACACCAATTGACGGTTAAAAGAGCAAATACAGGAAGCAAAAGATAATTTCAATAAAGAGTTAGAGATATTGAAAAAAAACCAAACAGAAATCTTTGAAATGAAGGAAAAAATAAACCAAATTAAGAATTCCATAGAAAGCATAACCAATAGGATAGAACACCTGGAAGACAGAACCTCAGATATTGAAGAAAAAATATTTAACCTTGAAAACAAAGTTGACCAAACACAGAACATGGTAAGAAATCACGAACAGAATCTCCAAGAACTATGAAATATCATGAAAATGCCAAATTTGAGAATTATTGGGATTGAGGAAGGCTTAGAGAAACAAATCAAAGGAATGAACAAACTATTCATGAAATAATATCAGAAAATTTCCCAAATCTGAAGAATGAAATGGAAAATCAAGTTCAAGAGGCTTATAGGACTGCAAATACACAAAATTACAACAGACCCACACCAAGGCACATTATAATGAAAATCTCTAACATACAAAATAAAGACAGAATTTTAAAGGCTGTGAGAGAAAAGAACCAAATTATATTCAGGGAGAAATCAATAAGAATATCAGAAGATTTTTTATTCCAGACCCTAAAACCTAAAAGGGCCTGAAACAACATTGTTCAAGCCCTCAAAGAAAATGGATGCCAACCAAGAATCTTATAACCAGCAAAACTTACCTTCAAATTTGATGATGAGATAAAATCCTTCCATGATAAACAAATGCTAAAAGAATTTACAAATAAAAGGCAGCACTACAGAACATTTTCAGCAAAATATTCCATGAGGAAGAGATGAAAAACAAAGAAGCAAATCAGCAAAGGAATTGTCAAAAAATAAAATTTTTTAAATGAGCCAAATGACCGGGAACACAAATCATATCTCAATAATAACCCTGAATATTAATGGGCTGAATTCATCAATCAAAAGACATAGACTGGCAGATTGGATTAAAAAGAAAGATCGAACAATATATTGCCTGCAAGAGACTCATCTCATAGAAAGAGATACCCATAGACTAAAGGTGAAAGAATGGGGAAAAACATACCATGCACATGGACTCAGCAAAAAAGCTGGGGTATACATCCTCATATCAGATAATGTGGACTTCAAGCCAAAGTTAGTCAGAAGGGATAAAGAAGGACATTTCATACTGCTTAAGGGAAGCAGAAATCAGCAAGACATAACAATCATAAACATCTATGCCCCAAACAGTGGCTCATTCATGTATGTCAAACAAATCCTTCTCAATTTCAGAAACCAAATAGACCATAACACAATAATACTAGGTGATTTTAACATGCCTCTCTCACCACTAGACAGGTCTTCCAAACAAAAATTGAACAAAGAAACCATCGATCTCAATAACACAACCAATAATTTAGACTTAATGGACATTTATAGAATATACCATCCAACCAAGAGCAAACACACTTTCTTCTCAGCAGCACATGGATCCTTCTCTAAAATAGACCATATATTATGCCACAAAGCTAATGTTAGCAAATACAAGAAGATAGAGACACTATCTTGTATTCTATCAGATCATAATAGATTGAAATTAGAAATAAATGAAAGAGTAAAAAACAGAAACTACTCCAACACCTGGAGATTAAACAATATGCTATTATATGAAAAATGGATAACAAAAGATATTAGGAAGGAAATTTAAAAATTCTTAGAGGTAAATGAGAACAAAGAAACATCATATCAAAATCTCTGGGATACTATGAAACCAGTACTTAGAGGAAAATTTATTTCATGGAACGCATTCAATAAAAGATGTAAAACTCAGCAAATAAACGACCTAACACTACAGCTCAAAGCCCTAGAAAAACAAAAACAGACCAACACCAAAAGTAGTAGAAGACAGGAAATAGTTAAACTCACAGCTGATATCAACGAAATTGAAACAAAAGAAACAATACAAAAAATGGACAAAATAAATAGTTGATTCTTTGAAAAAATAAAGAAAATTAATAAAACCTTAGCCACGCTAACAAAGAGAAGATGAGAGAAAACCCAAATCACTAAAATTCAGAATGAACAAGGAAATATCACAACAAACACGAATGAAATACAAAACATAATTAGAGCTATTTTGAAAATTTATACTTCAACAAAATAGAAAATTTTTAAGACATCAACAGTTTTCTAGAGACATATGAGTTGCCTAACCTGAATGAGGAGAACATACACTATTTAAATAGACTAATTTCAAGTAATGAAATAGAAGTCATCAAAAGCCTACCAACAAAGAAAAGTCCAGGATCAGATGGGTTCTCAGCCAAGTTCTACAAAACCTTTAAAGAAGAGCTCATTCCAATACTTCTCAAAGTATTCCATGAAATAGAAGAGGAGGGAACCCTCCCAAACTCGTTCTATGAAGCCAATACCACCCTGATACATAAACCAGACAGAGACACATTGAGGAAAGAAAATTTCAAACCAATATCCTTAATGAACATCGACGCAAAAGTACTCAACAAAATTTTAGCAAATCGCATACAAAAACATATTAAAAAGATAGTGCACCATGATCAAGTGGGTTTCATCCCAGGGATGCAAGTTTGTTTCAACATCAGGAAATCAATAAATGTAATTCTCCATATCAATAGACTTAAAGTAAAGAATTACATGATTATTTCAAGAGATGCAGAAAAAGCATTTGATAAAATACAGCATCCCTTCATGCTCAAAACACTAGAAAAAATAGGGATAGTGGGATCATTCCTTAACATTGTAAAGGTCATCTATGCTAAACCCATGGCTAATATCATTCTAAATGGGGAAAAATTGACAGCATTCCCCCTAAAAACTGGAGCAAGACAGGGGTGCCCTCTTTCACCACTTCTATTCAATATCGTCCTTGAAACTCTAGCCAGAGCAATTAGACAGACCAAAGAAATTAAAGGGATACGAATAGGAAAAGAAGAACTCAAACTATCCCTATTCACTGATGATATGATTATATACTTAGAGGAAACAGGAAATTCCACCAGAAAACTTTTAGATCTCATAAGTGAATTCAATAAAGTAGCGGGATATAAGATCAATGCATTTTTATACATAAGCGATGAATCTTCAGAAAGAGAAATTAGGAAAACTACCCCATTCACAATAGCTTCAAAAAAAATAAAGTATTTGGGAATCAATCTCACAAAAGAGGTGAAAGACCTCTACAATGAGAACTACAGAACACTAAAGAAAGAAATTCAAGAAAACCTTAGAAGATGAAAAGATCCCCCATGTTCTTGGATAGGAAGAATTAATATTGTCAAAATGGCCATACTACCAAAAGTGCTATACAGATTCAATGCAATTCTAATTAAAATCCCAATGATGTACCTTACAGAAATAGAGCAAGCAATTATGAAATTCACCTGGAAGAATATGAAACCCAGAATAGCTAAAGCAATCCTTAGCAGAAAGAGTGAAGCAGGGAGTATCGCAATACCAGATCTTCAACTCTACTACGAAGCAGTAGTAACAAAAACAGCATGGTATTGGTACCAAAATAGAAACGTAGATCAATGGTACAGAATAGAGGACACAGACACAAAACCAAATAAATACAATTTTCTCATTCTAGATAAAGGTGCCAAAAATATGCAATGGAGAAAAGATAGCCTCTTCAACAAATGGTTTGGGAGAATTGAAATCCATATGCAACTGAATGAAACTTAACCCATATCTCTCACCATGCACAAAACTAAACTCAAAATGGATTTCGGACCTCGGAATGAGACCAGAGACCCTGCAGATTATAGAAGAAAAGTACGTTGAAATCTTCAACATGTCGGCTTAGGACCAGACTTCCTCCACAGGACTCCCATAGCACAAGAAATAAAAGCAAGAATCAATTAACTGGGATAGATTCAAACTAAAAACCTTTCTCTCCACAATGGAAACTATCAGCAATGTGAATAAAGAGCCTACAGTGTGGGAGAAAATCTTTGCCAATAATGCTTCAGATAGAGCACTAATCTCCAGAATCTATAAAGAACTCAAAAAACTCTACACCAAGATGTAAATAACCCAATCAACAAGTGGGCTAAGGAAATGAACAGACACTTCACAGAAGAAGATCTACAAGCAATCAACAAACATATGGGAAAATGTTCAACATCTCTAGTAATAAGAGAAATATTGAGGGTGTTATCCAAATAAAGCAAAAGCTGCTTCATAAACTTCTGAAGTGAACATGTCGTTTGTCCCACTGGTCGGCGGCAAGTGGTGGCCCGTACAGGGAAAGGTGAGTGCTCAGGTAAGTAAAAATGAAGAAAATTTTTCACTAGCACAGTCAACTAGCAGTCAACTAGCAGGTTTCCCTATTTGAGGAAATGGTAGCCTTAAGGTTTAACAGAAGGTTCCCCTAGTGAGGGAGCATAACGGAAGGTTCCCCTAGTGAGGGAGCATAAAGGAAGGCTGTCCTAAGAGACGGCAAAGGACATCCTGTAGTAAATGAATATGTGTAAGGTGTTATTTGTGTTACATTTTCTTGTTTGGTTTCTGTTTGTTGTTGTTGTTGTAATATGGACATTAGTTCGTTTCTGTCTAACTTCCAAAAAACCAAAATTTCATGAACAGTTAAGAGAAGGGGAAAAAATATTAGAAACTGTAAAAGAAGAACAATCAAGTTGAGCTTCAGAAAGAGAAAGTAGATGTTCAGACTCAGAACAGGGATGTGACTCTGAAGAACAGGAGCTATCTGAGACAGAGCTAGAAAAGAAGTTCCCTCAGTGGCATTTAACCCCTACCACACCATGCCCTCTGGCGTATAATCCAGATCACCACTCTTTGTCACCGTCCAGTGGAGTCAATTTGGTGTGGGGGACAAAAGAGTAGCGAGGCTCTTGAATTTGGAATGGTTTATTGATGAATCAGGAAACCTGGGAACTGGAACCTCGAACTTGGAACCTCCAACCTTGAACCTGGGACCTTGAACCTTGAAACCCAGTGCTCAAGGAGAGTCGGTTTATATCCCCTCCAGGAGGTGAAGGGTAGGTCTGATGCCAATTATGCAAAGATTAGGCAAGAAGCTAGCTGCCCAATCATGGTAAAGGTCAAAACAAGCAGGCACAATCAGGAACACTCGGAAAAACCTGTGCACACGTTGTGTATGTGGACTTAATTGGATACGGCCAATGACAAATCACCTGGGTGTGCTTATGTTAATCAACCTCCTCACCGCCAATGTGATCAAAGCAACCTCTGGCTGGCTGTCAGGCACCATCCTGGTGCAGTCCACATGGCATAGCCCCCAACATCTTCCCCTTCCTTATATGAAATGAAAAGGAAGCTGGCAGGGATCGTGTCTGTCTTAGGTCCTGGGAATCAACATCCTGTCCTTACCTGTCATCAAAGGATACCAAAGCGGGGTTGGCCCTTCTGTCTTAGGTTGGTACAGTGTTTTCCTGTGGTTACCCATCTTTGACTACCGATCCAGCATACTAAGCTATATACTGGGTGATTGTCCCACTTCAAGGGCGGCCATGGCCTATTTTATGATCACATTATGAGCCTGTTGACTGGCTTTAAGGCGTTTGTAGATGTAGAATAGAATCAACACAAGCATACCCAAGTTTATTAGTGTGGGACTTAAGAGTCCCCCAAATTTAGTGCCAAATTGTGTTAGTTTATCTAATGCTCCCATGATAAGCCCTCCCGGTTTGACCTCCACCTTAGTGGCATTCATGGTGAGGATTTGCCGTCAAAGCCTTGTTACCAGCTCGTCGAGTCCATCCGTCCATTTTTTGTGTGATCTGCGAAAATAACTGTCTAGAGAAGTTCTCATTAGAAGTCACAAAAAGGAAAGGGAGAGCTAGGCACACATGAGTATATGAAAAAGTAATTGTTTCACTCTCTCTACATATTTCAGTATTGGCTCCATTAACCTTTTGATCAGTGCACTTTCCTTTACTTATAGAACCTCCTTTTACAAAAGCCAGGGGGCTTATATCCATACATGTCTTAGGCCCGCATAAGGACCAAATGGATATTATTAATGGCTTTGAGCATGTAACCAGTGACATTTGTATTGGAGTTGTTTTCTTTACTTAAAGTAATATCTGCCAAAGTATGATCGATCAACTACACACAAGGTGTGCCACTGCCAAAGCCGAGGCATAATGCATTCTCTAGTGATAAATTCAGGGTAAACTTGGAGTCCAATGGTGGTGTGTACCTAAGGGTAACTTGCCCAGTAGATTCAATAGTGGAAAAGAACTGAGGAAAGACTGCACCACCTTGAGAGACTGGAACCAGTCAAGGCAATACCCTGACTATTGTCCAGAAGTGTTCACCCTGGACGAAACGCACCACCATCATCAGTAGCAGCAGGATACCCAGAGGGCTCGGCTGCATCTTGACGAACCATCTTAACTGCTCGGACTAGACTTTCTGGAATCTAAATTGGCATCTTTTCTTCCAGTGGAAATATACACACATGCCCTCTTCCCCAAATCAAGATCGGGGAAGGTCCTTTCCATTCTCCTGTTACAACATCTTTCCATAAAACTTATGGCTTTATGTCAGTGTCAACTGCAGCATGTTGATCTGCTGCTGATTTTCCTGATTTATCTAAATTCAAAAAATTTAAGGTAAAAAGGGCTATGGATAAACTGTTCTTAGGTGGATATGACTCCACTATTCCCCCTTTTTGTTTTATTAATAAGGTCTTAATGGTTAGATGAGCTCTTTCTATAATTCCTTGTCTCTGGGGGTTATAAGGAATGCCTGTGACATGATATATACCAAATGTAGAACAAAACTGTTTAAAGGTTAAGGATGTATAGCCTGGACCATTGTCTGTTTTTATTGTTTTTGGAACGCCCAGAATAGAAAAGGTATATAGGCAGTGAATTATAATATCTTTTGTTTTTCACCTGACTGTAAGGAGGCCATAATAAATCCTGAATAAGTATCTATGAACACATGTATGTATCTAATCTTTCCAAATTCTGGGATATGAGTAACATCCATTTGCCATATATGGTTGACTTGTAATCCTCTGGGGTTAACACAATTTTGAGGTACTGGGAGATAAGTGACACAATGTTGACAATTTTTGACAATAGTTCTAGCTTGTTCCTTAGTCAATCTAAAACGTTTTTGAAGAGTGTTAGTGTTAACATGGAAGATTTTATGAAATTGTCTGCTTCTAAAACATGGAAAAAATATGTACATCTCTATTAGCTAAGTCTGCTAAAGCGTTACACATACTGAGAGGTCCTGGTAACCCGGAATGAGTCCTAGTATGTCCAACCAAAAATGGTTCCTTACGGTCCCAAATTACTTTTGAAATGTAGATAATGAGGAATGAATGGTAGATTCCAAGGATATTTTTGATACAATTTCTATAATATTTAGAGCATTGACTATATATTTGCTGTCAGAGAACAGATTAAATGACTGATTTGGGAACATTTGGAAAATTTGACAAATGGCTAGAAGCTCTATCTTCTGGGAAGACTGTGAAGGATAAAGAAAAGTAAATGTCTGTGTTGGCATGACTATAGCAGCAGTTCCATTACTGGACCCATCAGAAAAGCAAGTTATAACATTTGGTATGGGATCTTTTCTAGTGACCTTTGGAAATATGAATGGGTGTCTGATGAACATTTGGATCATCCCCAGGGTAGTGGTTATTAAAATTTGGATTATAATTACATATAATGGTAGCCCATACTTCTAATTCTTGTGCTAGTTCAATTATAGTTTCTAGTTTATAAGGAGTGATAATGTTTTTTGGAATAATGCCAAAAATTCCTATAGCAGTAGTTATTGCCTTTTTTATTAACTTTCCCACTAATTCTGGATAACTCGCTAGAGTTATCTTTTGGCTATAGTGAAGATGGACCCAATAAGTAGTCCTTGTTGCCAGAACACTCCTGTAGGACTTCCTATGGTGGCTATGATTATCAGTAATATAGGCTTAGTTATATCGACCGGATCTAAATATGCCATAGTAATGGCATCTTCTACCTTACACAATGCCTTTCTAACTTCTGTGGTAATTTCCTGGGGCGAGGTGGGATCACCACTTCCCTTAATAATATCAAATAATAGTCCAAGGTCTTCAGTTGTTAAATTTTAAATATGGTCTTACCCAGTTTACATCTCCCAAATGTTTCTGGAAATTGTTTAATGTTTTTAATCTATCCATCCTAAAGGTAACCTTTTGAGGTCATATTAAGGTTTTGTCAATAATGGCACCAAGATAAGTAATGGGGCAAGAACTCTGTAATTTATCCTCTGCTATCTCTAATCCAAATCAAAGATTTTTGACCAGCCCATCATATACTCTAAAAAGTTTGTCTTGATCAGGATGAGCTAATAAGAAATCATCCATATAATGATAGATCTTTAGGTCTTTATCAGATTTTCTAATAGGTTGTAAAGTTTTGTCTACATAGACCTGACACATAGTGGGGCTATTGGCCATGCCTAGCGGCAATACTGTCCATTCATATCTTTGATCAGGTCCTTCATGGTTAGTAGCTTGTACAGTAAAAGCAAATCTGCAGGCATCTTCCTTTTGAAGTGGTATAGAAAAGAAGCAATCTTTTATGTCTAAAAGTATAATTCTCCAATCCTTCAGAATAGCAGACAATTGAGGGAGGCTGGATTGAGCTGCTCCTATTATTACCATTTGATTATTAATTGCTCTATGATCTTGGAGGAGTCACCACTTTTCTGATTTCTTTTTAATTATAAAGATGGGTGTATTGAAAGGAGATGTAGAAAGTTGTAAATGGCCTAAGGCCAGTTGTTGTCTTACTAACTCTCTAGCTGCTTGTAACTTTTGAACATTGAGGGGCCACTGAGGTATCAAACAGTCTTTTGTGATTTCCATGTAATTTTTATTGACTCAGTGGCCACCTCTGAAAACCCAGTCCCTCTTTATTACTTCTCCTCATAGCTTGGATGGGTTCAGTTATTCCCTGTGAATGTGCTCCCAGTCCTTTTCCAGGTATAGATCCCTGGTTCACCAAGATATTACAAGCTATCAGATTAATATGCATATGTTCATTAGTCAACTTGATCTGTAATTGTCTTAATATGTCTCTCCCCCATCAATTAACCAGTAAATCTCTTAAGACATAGGGTTGGAAAGTACCATAATTTCCTTCTGTACCTGTCCATTTCAATAACTGTGCACTCCGGGGAGGGTTTGAGGCAACCCCCAAACCTTGTAAGGTCTGATCAGCCTTTTGAAGAGGCCAATCTTTTGGCCATTGGGTCAATGTTATGATACTAAGATCAGCTCCAGTGTCTAATAACCCATTAAATTCCTTGTCATTTATTCTTACAGTATACATGGGGCGAGTGTTTAGATCTAAGGTAAGCATGGTCATAGGTTCCCCCGTGGATCCAAACCCTGATATATTTCTTTTATTCTTTTTTGCTTAATATTTGTCATGTTCACTGGTATCACCAGTATTTGTGCTATTTTATCCCCCTGATTTATAACAGAAATACCTTTTCGGGAACTGACCATTATTTTTATCTCTCCCTCATAATCTGGATCAATCACTCCCAGTGTTATATGGAGCCCTCTTAGGGCAGCAGAACTGCGCCCTAATAGTAAACCTACTCCTAATAGTAAACCTACTGTTCCCGATTTAAGAGGTCCATAGATACCCATAGGTATTAATTGAACCCCCATTTCTGGAGTTAGTACTAATCTGGTGGCAGCACAGAGGTCCAATCCTGTGCTTCCTGTTGTATGTCTGATGAGGGAAATAATGGATAATGGGTTTGAGGAATCATTCTGATGGGATCCACTACTGGCTGTCCTTCCTTCAGGGCTCCAAACATTTGTGGGGCCTGAGCCCAAGGGCCCCTCATCTCATTTTTTGGGAGTGATTTTCCTTCAATGTTAATTATAAATTTACATTCACTTGCCCAATGTTTTCCTTTTTTACATTTTATACATATTTCTGGGCATTTTTTTTTGTATGTACTATGACTTGGGTTTGAACAGTCCCTTTTAAAATGTCCTGGCTGTCCACATGAAAAACAGCTTTTGGGTTTGGCCCTCATAGCTTGAGCTACTCCTTGAGTGACAGCAGCTGCTAGTACTTGACCCTGCATAGCTGACTCATTAATATCTCTGCATAATTTTAAATAGGTATTGAGATCCTTATATTTCCATGGCCTAATTGCTTCCCTGCACCATTTATATGCTAACTGTTTTATTAAAGGCATTGCTTGTTCTGAATCCCCAAACACTCTGCTTGCTGTTTGTAACAGATGGTGTACAAACTCTGCATATGGTTCATTTGAGCCCTGTATAACCTTGGATAATTGCCCTTGCAAGTCCCCATGACCTTGTAACATTTTCCATGCTCTAACAGAGGCGGTAGCTATCTGAAGATAGACTGCTGGATCATACATAATTAGTTGCTGTTGTTCAGCATATGGTCCTTGTCCCAGCAACATATCCAGGTTTCATTGATGGAAACCTGCAACTGCATTTGTATGAGCCGTCTCTGCACAGAGCTCTTGATTGGTTACTTTCCACATTAAATATTGTCTACCATGCAATACTGCTCGACACATACTCACCCAATTACTTGGAGTCAGATTAAGTGTTGTGATAGATTCCACCATACTCATGGTAAATGGAGCTTGGGGCCCATAAGTAGCCCCTGCCTCTTTAAGATTTTTTACTATTTTAAATTCTAGGGCCTGATGAAATCACTGCTCCTGACCATCCACCAAGACTGGGCAGGACAGTCTTAATGGGCCTTCCACAGGGTCCCAGGATCCCCAGTATCACTTGGGACTCCACCACAACAAGGCCGACAAGAGTGCCGACAAAATATTGGGTCCTCCCACCTTTTATCATAAGTGTGAGCTTAGGGGGTAATTATTTCATGATATTTCCTGCCTTTTAGCAGCTCTGCAGTGTTAACTCGCCTATTTTCTAGTTCCTCTCCAGTATCTCCTTCCTCCTCAGAACCTCCTTCCTGTTTTTGGCTACTCCAGCTAACTTCCTCCTCAATCTCTTCTAGCATTTCTTCTCCTTCTTGTAATATATTTTTTTATGCCTCCTTTTTGAATTATCCCTTCAGACTGATTTTGTGATATTTCCGAACCCATCTTTTACTAATAAATAAATTTGATACAGGACAATCAAAGACCACACTAACAGTAGTACAAACACACAACACTAAATACAAGCACTTTGGAGCTCCTTTATATTTCATCACCTGGCCAGCTATCCTGAGTGCCTAACTGCCTTAGAAAGACAGGACCTCAGCTTACCTGAGTACCTAACTTCCCTAAAGACAGGGGTTAACTGCCCTAGAGACAGGGTCTCAGATTACCTGAGCACCTAACTGCCCTAGGGACAGGGGCTCAGCTTTCCTTGCCAGCTATCCTAAGTGCCTAACTGCCTCAGAAAGAGACAGGGCCTCAGCTTACCTGAGCACCTAACTGCCTCAGAGAGACAGGGCCTCAGCTTACCTCACTACTTAGAGCAAGACTCTTGAATTTGACAAACACACAAACAACACAAAATACACGCACTTTTGCACTTCACTACCTGACCAGCTATCTTGATCATCTAACTGCCTTAAAGACAGGGCTGCAGTTTACCTCATTATTCACCGTTTGAGTTCTCAGGAGGGGAGACGAATTCAGAATGCCCCGTACGGGCCACCATTTGATGCCGTCCAGCAGAGTCAATTTGGCACAGGAGACAAAAGAGTAGTGAGGCTCTTGAATTTGGAATGGTTTATTGATGAATCAGGAAACCCGGGAACTGGAACCTCAAACCTGGAACCTCCAACCTCAAACCTGGGGCCTCGAACCTTTAACCCCAGCACTCGAGGAGAGCTGGCTTATATCCCCTCCAGGAGGTGAAGGGTAGGGCTGATGCCAATTATGCAAAGATTAGGCAAGGAGCTAGCTGCCCAATCATGCTAAAGGTCAAAACAAGCAGGCATGATCAGGAACACTTGGGAACACCTGTGCATGCGTTGTGCGAATGGACTTAATTGGATACGGCCAATGACAAATCACCTGGGTGTGCTTATGTTAATCAACCTCCTCACCGCCAATGTGATCAAAGCAACCTCTGGCTGGTTGCCAAGGGCCATCCTGGCGCAGTTCGAATGGCACAGCCCCCAACAACTCTTTTCCAAGTTGTAGGGGCACGTGTACTTGCTGCACAGGGGTGGCCTCCAGACAGTGGGCTGATATAGAATCCCCATCAGTGTTCCCAATATTCCCGGTATTTGAAGATCAAATCAATCAGAGATATCATCAAATATTAGATATAAAATTAGTGAAACAGTTAAAAGAGGCAGTTAAGTCCTATGGAGTACAAGCTGCATTTACCATTTCTTTATTAGAGAATGTTGCAAGTCAAAATCTTACTCTGACTGGGGTAATTTAGCAAAGGCATGTTTATCTGGGGGACAATATCTCATGTGGAAGGTGGCTAACCAGGAGTTATGCTCTGATACTGCCTGATATAATGCAGTTGTGGGCAATCCTCAATGGAATCTAGATATGCTGACAGGCCAAGGACCATATGAAGGGAAAGGTAATCAGATTAATTTCCACCCCAGTGTGTATCAACAAATTAGTGCTGCTGCCACTAAAGCTTGGAAAATGCTTTCAGGTGCTGGCAATCTTCAAGAACAATTATCTAAGGTTATTCAAGGTCATAATGAACGCTATGCTGATTTTATAGACAGATTGATTCAAACAGCAGGACGTATATTTGGAGATGTGGACCAGGCTATGCCTTTAGACAAACAGCTTGCATATGAGCAAGCAAATAAATGGTGTAAAGAAGCAATAAGACCTTGCAAAAATAAAGACCTTGGAGCCTATTGAAATTCTTGTAGGGATATTAATGAGACTTTTATTCAAGGTCAGGTGATGGCTGCTGCGCTTGCACAGGGTCTTAGAGGTAATACCAGCTCCCACCCAGGCCAACAGTGTTATCAATGTAAACAATTTGGACACATGAAAAAGGACTGCCCCCAAGGTTCTATGCCAAAACTATGTCCCAGATGTAAAAAAGGGAAACACTGGGAAAGTGACTGTAAATCAACTAGAGACAAAGATTGTAACCCTTTACCTTCAAAAAATGGGAATCAGGGCCCCTGGCCTCGGGACCCACAAACATATGGGGCTATCCAGTCCATGTCCCGGACCCTTTACCCCTCGACTCCTCAATAAGACAAACAAGAGGAAGCGCAGGATTGGACCTCTGTGCCTCCACCAGAACAGTATTAACTCCAGAGATGGTAGTACAACCAATACCAACTTCAGTTGTTGGCCCATTACCTAAAGGAAGAGTGGGTCTACTTCTGGGGAGGAGTTCTTCTGCTTTAAAAGGATTAAATATTGTCCCTGGAATTATAGACCCTGATTTTACAGGAGAAATAAAAATCCTTTCTTCTTCACCAAGAAGTGTAGCAATAATAGCTCAGGGTGATTGCATAGCACAATTGTTGATCTTACCCAGCTGCCGTGATCAATATCCATCAAAGAATATTATTAGGGGAAATAAAGGATTAGGTTCTACTGGCCAAAATATGGTCATGTTAACATTGGATTTAAAAGATAGACCTGTGACAAAATTAGTGATAGAAGGCAAAAGTTTTGAGGGCTTATAAGATACTGGGGCTGACAAAAGTATTATCAAAATTAAAGAATAGTCCAAAGCCTGGCCACTTGAACAGGCAGATCAGACTTTAAGAGGATTGGGTATAGCTTCCAATCTTAACAAAAGCACAGTCATATTAAAATGGAAGGATGAAGAAGGTCATAGTGGTACCGTCCAACCTTGCGTCCTCGAACATCTCCTGGTAATCTTGTGGGGGAGACATATCATGGAACAGATGGATTTACATCTCACATCCAAGATCCCATACAGTAATCTAAAAGCTAATCAAATGATGTTAGCCCAAGGACACATATGGGGAAAAGGACTTGGGAAAAATAGTCAAGGACCTACTTCACCCATTTTAGTTACTCCAAAACAACATAGAAAGGAATTGGATTTTCATTAGGGGCCACTGAAGCAATTAAAATAACATGGAAATCTGATAAACCTGTCTGGGTCCCTCAGTGACCCCTCTCCAAAGACAAATTAGAAGTGGCCCAACAATTGGTTAAAGAACAACTAGAGGCTGGACACATCAAACCATCCACCTTTCCTTTCAACACACCAATATTCATAATAAATTTAGGATTGGATGGACATATCTGATTACAATTGCTTATGCATGAGACTGCTTATATATTGAGGGTGTAATCCGAATATAGCGGAACTTGCTTCATGAACTTCTGAAGTGCACGTGTCGTTTGTCCCGCTGGTCAGCAGCAAGCGGCAATGTACAACTAATTAGAAAAAAAAAACTTTTTTAAATTACAAAAGCATAATACAGAAAATTGCAAATGAATATGATGGATGCAAAGAATAGAGTCACTTTCTTTTATCCATCTCTGACCCTAATTGGCTCCTCCAAATGCTAAGCATACTCAACTGATTCCACAATTGCCTCCTCAAATGGCCTAAAACCTCACTAAAGAATGGAGAGTGGACATAGTTCAATTTTGATAGGGCCACAGAATTGATTATTGACCATTGGATTTTACATTATTATCTTATTACACAGACACACATACCTCTTTGATTTTTCAAGGAGTTTCTATATTTGCCTCCTCGAAGCCTCACAACAGGTACTTAAGTATTAATTCCTCAGTGGAGTTTGGATTTCAGATGATAAGAATAAGTGTGCTAGTATGGCATGTCCCTGTGCAAGTGTCAGAGTGAACTTCAGGGAAATAGGAGTAGGACTGGTCCACACACCTCACACTATACTTAGAATCCTGGACATGGTCCATCTTCTTTACTATTAATTCTTCCATGCCTGCACTGAACGCAGGTTGAGACCCTGTTAAGGTTGAATATGTGATGTCCCCCAAAGACTCATGAGTGAGACAATGCAAGAATGTTGAGAGGTGAAATGACAGATTATGAGTTATAACCTTGCAGTGGATTAATATACTTTAGCAGATTAACTGGGTGGAAAGTGTAGGCCAGCCAGGAGTGGAAGTAGATCACTGCAGGTGTGACTTTGGAGTGTGTATTTGTCCCTGCTGAGTAGAGTTCTCTCCCCTCTCTCCCTTTCCTGTGTGGCTGTGATGTCCTGAGCTGCCTTCCTTTGTCACACCCTCCTGCCATGATGTTCTGCCTCACCTCAGGCCCAGAACTGTGGTGTGGTTGATGATAGACTAACCCTCTGAAATTGGGAACCAAAATAATCTTTTCCTTCTCTAAGTTGTTCTTCTTGGGTCTTTTCATTCCAGTGATGCAAAGATGACTAAAATAGGCCCACAGGATTGATTCTAAAACACCTGAGTATAGTCTCTTCATGCTTGTTCTCTTTAAAAGTGATTTTAAGATCATTTGAGAATTTAGGGTGAAGCATTTCTCAAAGATGTTGGAAAGTAATTTTATTTGTATCCTCACAGGGTTGGATATGTTCACTGACTGCTGCTTCCTCTTCAGTGTCTACTCTTCTCCATATGTCCAAGATCTCTTAGTGGGCAGAACAGCAAATGAAGTTCCCAAATACACTGGGTTTTCAATGGTCTTCTCTTCATCCCTGTATATTCTGGTAAATGACATTTGCCCTATATAAACGGTTGTCAAATGCAGCAGCAAAATCTCACATTTTTCTAAAGTATGAAAATAATCATAATATTTTGTGCTGAATGGTATGATAAAATCACACCTCATGACATGTATTATTGTTTTTATTCTTCAATGGCTTGAGTTTGGGTTCCAATCTAGAAACTAGCTGTGTTTATTTCTTCCTGAGCAGAAACTATTCCCAGAATGACCTTTCCCCAGCACACATTTCTGTGATTCATACTCTTTTTTTAATTAAAGAAACATGTAGATATCTTCAATGCACAGCTCATTACAATTACACAAATAAAACACATTAGTGTGCGACATATCAATCAAAGAACAGAATGTTGTCAGCTTCTTAGATGATTCCTTGTGTCTCCCCTAAGTCAGCAGCCCCCAAGAAGACTCCTCCTGAGTTATTTGTAGGAGTGGATATGTTGGGACTTTGCTTTTTACTGCTCTAACATTTCCAAATTGAAGAGCCAATTTCCTGAATTGTACTACAACACATGAATTTATATAACCAATTATTTTTTTATTTTATTTTCAGTCCATCAGATTGTTGTATGTGGTTGACACTCATTGGGATTGCAGTATGGGATTCCATAGTGTGAACCTCAATCAATTCAGTCATGTTAATATTAAAGGATATATTTGAGTGACTCCAACTTGAAACTCTTATTACTGAAAGGGGCATAAAAATTAGAAGTTTTTCTGTCATGGTCTAAATAGAAATTCCATTTGGTTGTATTCACAGGAGTGGTATTTTTGGCATGGAGGTTATATCAATCTAGTTAGTAGATTCTATGACTATTCAGGAACAAGCAGTGGATTCAGGACATTCAGAGCAGTAAAGATTCCCTCAGATTCTGCCCTGAATCCAGAGCCACCCAAAGCATCCTCATGCAGGTGAGGACTTTGAAACTTTCTATGCTTTCTCCTCTGTATTACACATCTGTATTACCCTTTACTTTAATGCCAGTTGTTTGGTGGTGAACACCAATGACCAAATTTTACTGTGTTTCTCCACTGTCAGCACGTTTTTCTCATGAGATGTGATCCCATTCTACCCAGGCTCTGATTTAAGAAATATAAAATTCCCAAATTTGATCATGAGTATGTGAACTCTACATTTTATAGAATGTGAAGACATGTAGTCATAATTCATAGTCAAAATATCAATAGAGTAACTCATGGAAAAGTCACTAGTTTTTCTATTGTAACTCTAATCAGCACTGGGGTCTTCACCTGGCTAAATGTGGGATTTATATGGTCAAGGTGGAGGGGAGCAGAGCTGGTTGTCCTAATCCAGAAAAAGAGCATTCTGTTGATAGTCATCCTAATTCATGTTGCTAAAGGGAAAGAAATGGATTCATTCCTAGTCCTTCAATGTCCATTTAATCACAATGATATACTGCATGGCAGACTCTTGGGAAAAAAAACAGAATACAATGGAGAAATGGGTGGTGGATATTGTAGGATAACAATTCTCTGCCTAAATACATAATATAATCATATATCTCTATAAATTTCTATGGTATTGACAGTTTTTATTCCAGGGAGAAACTAGACCCAGATATTAGCTGGTATATGAGTGGAATTAATAGAGATTTTTTACAAAACATACTGTTTGTGTGATATGAAAATGGAGATGAAATAAAGCATGGCTCAGTTAAGAGCAGGAAAGTGGATCTAGCCCTGAGGTTGGAATCTGCTACTCTGGACAGTAGATATCATCAATAATCCTTCCTTGTGTAGGAGAATGCAGTCCAAGATCCATAATGGATTCATGAATCCACTCATACTACTGAACCCACACATACTACTTTTCCTATACACTTATACATACATACAATGAAGTTCAGTTTATAAATTAGGGATAGTAAGATATAAATAATGGTTCATAATAATTAGAATAAACATAATAGAATATAATATATAGGAATCAGTCTATCAGGGTGGTGGGCTTCAATTAAATTTTCTAAATGTAAACACCATTTGATGAGGTTAACCTGTAGAAATATTCCAAGCATTCCAGTCAAATTCTTTGTCCTGGAGTATCAAAACAATGGAAGTTGGGTAGGAACTGAACAGAAATGACAGAAATGTTCAAACTCAAGTGTTAAAAGATGTAACCAATCATAGTGTCAAAAACTGAGACTGTAGACCTTTTCCACTACATATCTATCATGGAATTTGTCCAGTGGCCCTACTCAGTAGCTATACAAGCCCCTAGGTTAGTACATTGAAGTGGGGGTCCACTTTTCTTCTTACTTCAATAATACTATCTTCATTCTTGCCTTCTGTATTGTATGTGCATCTTATTCAAAATAGACAAAAGACAAATAAATTAGTTAATAAGAGAATATAGTATCATCTCAAAGTCTAGTATAATTATAGGTACTTATAACAATGAGTGAATGTGCTTTGGTCTCCATTTAGTCTGAAGTCGACCGCAGTTACCTGAACATGTAATGAGGCAATCCACTCTTTTTTGTTTTTATTTCCTGTTGTGACTCAGTCAACTAGAAGCAATGTAGTTTCCCTTCTGGAGCTGACAACTAAGTCCACACCAGCAGCTATAAGAGAGACTTGTGTCATTTTATCTTTGCTTAATCCTTCCTAATTTCTTCAGCTCCAAGGCTGCCTTCAAAGCTACCTCAGTGCAGGTACATCAAAAACAATATCAGCACCCTAGCTGAGGTGGGAAGAATTGAAAATGGCCCTGCTACAATTTAAAAAAAATTCATGAAGAATTGTAATTCTCTAACTTCTTTGGGAGCTTGCTGATTAACTGATTCTGCATAATTTTCCGTATTTGATGTGCCTCATATCTTCATCAGTTTGTGAACGCTTGAACTCATGGGGCATGGAAAACATTTGTAAGGATTCATTCAAAATGTGAATTTAAAAAGGGCCTGAAACAAGAAAATGGTTCAAAGAAAGTTAAACATATGGAATTATATTTTAGTGTTTTGGGAAGAGAAAAATTTTGTATGTTAAATTAATATTCTTGTGATCCAACAATAAGTCCAATCAGAAAAATAAGAAATTACACTTTATCTATGACTTATCAAAATGTATAAATGCATTATATTGTCATGAATATCTAATTAAAGCAAATCAACAAAAATTAAAAACAGAAAAATAATAAATAAATAAGAAAAATTCTTGTAATAAGATCCAAGATAAAATAATACAAAACTGTAGTTGTAAACAATTTGTAGAATGTCTAATAAGTTGCAAAAGTTTGTAGGAGACAAATCCAAAATATTGTATGTATGATTTACTTTGCTATAACCAGAATAACATAAAATAAAGGTTTTCCTAAGGGCCAATTTTAATGTCTTAATATGAAGTAGAGTCTAAAACATTGATCTGCTCTTATCTATCAAGGGTATTCCTTGTGTCTCATAGGTTTTACTATTTAGAAAAACAAAATCTTAAAGGAATTAGGGTTTGCACTTATTTAAAACTGTTTTAAAGGATTCTTTCATAACAGGTTAAATTTACACCTGCTACTTTATGTTATCAAAATATAATTATTCACAAAATATATGTGATTGCACATGCTTATATGAAAGCAAATGTTTGTATGAGCTTTATCTCAATATTATATACAGGCAAATGAAGCTTTTATCAATGTTTTATAAATAAAATGTTTTACTCTTTACACTGGAATGGGAAGTTAAATGTTTTTTGGAAGGCAATGCAAATACCCTGATTTGTTTAAAGGTTCACAATATGAAACATGAAAATATTTTCCCAATGTTTTACAAAAAGGAAGATAAGAACTCTTCATTTTTCTGTTTGATTCATGTTTTAGATGTAATGCAATATTAAGTTAACTTATATTCAGATACACTTAGCAATCAATATTTGGGAAATTTGTAGAATGATACTTTTTAAAAGTGACAAAGATCAACCTCAAAAATAAAATACATCAAGATTTGACAAGAGGCCATCCTCACCTGAATTGGGACGCTGCCTCTGATCATTCTCCATGTTGGGTTGGTTCCAATGTAGGCAAATATTAAGCTTAATTAAGTTGTGCTCAAAGATAGATTATTTTTCTAAACATTAGTGTGGTCTAAAAATAAATGAGATATAAAATTTAAATAAAAGTTTGGGTAACTCACAAGAGATATTTCATAAAAGAGTTTAAAAAGAAAGTAAAAATTATGTGCATATGAGTATTTGTAGAAGATAAATAGATATTAATGATACATTCGTGTTCATTTTATATTATTCTTCTAAAATGGTGTAAATGTCACCTTGTAGTGTTTGTAGATGAACTAATACTAATAGAAAAATATGAGTTAACTTAAGACAAAAAAATCATCACCTAAAGAACAAATACAATAAAATGCTGTTTTCCCAGTACTTACGCTAGTGCTAATTAAACAAAAAGGGTAATTATAAAATGACAGATATTACACTAAAACACATTACTCCCATGTTAAGCCTCATGAAACTGAACTACTGGATATTTAAAGCCAAAATCAGAAGACCAAAATGATGGAAGTAAAAGATCTTGGAAGAAAGAGAGAATAATTTGGCCTTGCCCTCTAAGGTAACCCAGGACCCAGGGAAGGGTGGCAATTCATTTAAGACCTGGGACTCCAATGAGTCACTGGACTGCCAGAAGAGAGGGATCCAGAGGACCCTAGGGAAGAGGAAGCCAACCAGTGCATATTCTACAAGGAAGAGGGTCACTGGAGAGGGACAGTCTCTGGTGCTTCCAAGAGAACTCTCTATAACAAAATTGTAGTCCAAAATTGGTGATGAAAATCATTTTTCCCATTTTAAGCAGAAACTATAAGAGTTATACCCATTAAGCCAGCCCTTCAAACATCTTTTTTTTTAGTAGTCTCACTATAAAAGTTTTAAAAATTTGGAAAATTAATTTTAATTATGTAAAAAGTACAAAGTTATGTAGTTACCCTCAAATTATCATTTCAACCTTAATTAATGAATGTAAGCATTATTGATATATTTTACACTTCTTTAGGTTTTAATATAAACATAATTAAATTAAAAAACATTAAAAATTTACTACATAAGTTCCCGTTTAAGTGTTCCATAACCATATCATGCTAGTGGATGCATGTTGGATGGTATTGGTCTATAGTCTTATTTTTTACTATTATTAGTCATCTCACCAAAAGTGAACAACTATTTTTTTTATTGTAAACAAATGGGATACATGATGTTTCTCTGTTTGTACAAGGAGTAAAGGCATACCATTTGTGTAATCATAAATTTACATAGGGTAATGTTGGTTGATTCATTCTGTTATTTTTTCCCTTCCCCCCACCCTTCCCACCACTATTTTCCCTCTATACAGTCCTTCCTTCCCCCATTCCTGCCCCCCCAACCCTAACTCTAACCCTAAAACTAACCCCTCCCACACCCCATTATGTCATCATCCACTTATCAGCGAGATCATTCTTCCTTTGGATTTTTGAGATTGGCTTATCTCACTTAGCATGATATTCTCCAATTTCATCCATTGCCTGCAAATGCCATAATTTTATCATTCTTTATGACTGAGTAATATTCCATGGTATATATATGGCACGGTTTCTTTATCCATTCATCAACTGAAGGGCATCTAGGTTGGTTCCACAATTTGGCTATGGTGAATTGAGCAGCAGAACATTGATGCGGCTGTATCTCTGTAGTATGCTGATTGCAAGTCCTTTGGGTATAGGCCAAGGAGTGGGATAGCTGGGTCAAATGGTGGTTCCATTCCAAGTTTTCTAAGGAGTCTCCACACTGCTTTCCAGAGTGGCTGCACTAATTTGCAACCCCACCAGCAATGTATGAGTGTACCTTTTTCCCCACATCCTCGCCAACACCTATTGTTGCATGGGTTGTTGATAATCGCCATTCTAATTGGGGTGAGATGGAATCTTAGGGTGGTTTTGATTTGCATTTCTCTTATTACTAGAGATGTTGAACATTTTTCCATATGTTTGTTGATTGCTTGTAGGTCTTCTTCTGTGAAGTGTCTGTTCATTTCCTTAGACCATTTGTCGATTGGGATATTTGTAGTCTTGGTGTTGAGTTTTTTGAGTTCTTTATAGATTCTGGAGATTAGTGCTCTATCTGAAGAATGATTGGCAAAGATTTTATCCCACTCTGTAGGCTCTTTCTTCGCATTGCTGATAGTTTCCTTTGCTGAGAGAAAACTTTTTAGTTTGAATCTTTCCCAGTTGTTGATTCTTGCTTTTATTTTTGTGCTATGGGAGTTCTGTTGAGGAAGTCTGGTCCTAAGCCAACATGTTGAAGATCTGGACCTACTTTTTCTTCTATAAGATGCAGGGTCTCTGGTCTGATTCTGAGGTCCTTAATCCATTTGAGCTTAGTTTCGTGCATGGTGAGAGATATGGGTTTAGTTTCATTCTGTTGCATATGGATTTCCAATTTTCCCTGCACCATTTGTTGACGAGGCTACCTTTTCTCCATTGCATATTTTTGGCACCTTTGTCTAGTATGAGAAAATTGTACTTATTGGTTTTGTGTCCGTGTCCTCTACTCTGTACCATTGATCTACCTGTCTATTTTGATACCAATACAATGCCATTTTTGTTACTATTGCTTTGTAGTATACTTGAAGTTCTGGTATTGCAATACCCCCAGCTTCATTTTTCCTGCGAAGGATTGCTTTAGCTATTCTGGGTTTCTTACTCTTCCAGATGAATTTCATGATTGCTTGTTCTATTTCTGTAAGGTACATCATTGGGATTTTAATTAGAATTGCATTGTATCTGTATAGCACTTTTGGTAGTATGGTCATTTTGACAATATTAATTCTGCCTATCCAGGAACATGGGAAATATTTCCATCTTTTAAGGTGTTCTTTAATTTCTTTCTTTAGTGTTCTGTAGTTCTCATTGTAGAGGTCTTTCACCTCTTTTGTGAGATTGATTCCCAAGTATTTTATTTTTTTTGAGGCTATTGTGAATGGGGTAGTTTTCCTAACTTCTCTTTCTGAAGATTCATTACTTATGTATAAAAATGCATTAGATTATGAGCATTGATCTTATATCCTGCTACTTTACTAAATTCACTTATGAGATCTAAAAGTTTTCTGGTGGAATTTCCTGGTTCCTCTAAGTATATAATCATATCATCAGAAAATAGGGATAGTTTGAGTTCTTCTTTTCCAATTCGTATCCCTTTAATTTCTTTAGTCTGTCTAATTTCTCTGGTCGGAGTTTCAAGGACAATGTTGAATAGAAGTGGTGAAAGAAGGCATCTCTGCCTTGTTCCAGATTTTAGGGGGAATGCTTTCAGTTTTTCACCATTTAGAATGATATTAGCCTTGGGCTTAGCATAGAAGGCCTTTACAATGTTAAGGAATGTTCCCTCTATCCCTATTTTTTCTAGTGTTTTGAGCATGAAGGGGTGCTGTATTTTATCAAATGCTTTTTCTGCATCTATTGAAATAATCATGTGATTCTTGACTTTAAGTCTGTTTATATGGTGAATTACATTTATTGATTTCCTGATGTTGAACCAACCTTGCATCCCTGTGATGAAACCCACTTGATCATGGTGCACTATCTTTTTAATATGTTTTAGTATGCGATTTGCTAAAATTTTGTTGAGAATTTTTGCATCGATGTTCATTAAGGATATTGGTCTAAAATTTTCTTTCCCCGGTGTGTCTCTGTCTAGTTTAGGTATCAGGGTGATATTGGCTTCATAAAATGTGTTTGGAAGGGTTCCCTCCTCTTCTATTTCATGGAATACTTTGAAAAGTATTGGAATGAGCTTTTCTTTAAGGGTTTTGTAGAACTCGGCTGAGAACCCATCAGGTCCTGGACTTTTCTTTGTTGGTAGGCTTTTGATGACTTCTATTTCATTACTTGAAATTGATCTATTTAAATTGTGTATGTCCTCCTTGTTTAGTTTAGGCAATTCATATGTCTCTAGAAACCTGTTGATGTCTTCAAAATTTTCTATTGTGTTGGAGTATAGATTTTCAAATTAGCTTGTAATTATGTTTTGTATTTCAGTCGTGTCTGTTGTGATATTTTCTTGTTCATTCCGAATTTTGGTGATTTGGGTTTTCTCTCATCTTCTCTTTGTTAGTGTGGCCAAGGGTTTATCAATTCTGTTTATTTTTTTGAAGAACTAACTATTATTTTGTCAATTTTTGTATTGTTTCTTTTGTTTCAAATTTCGTTGTTTTCAGCTCTGAGTTTAACTATTTACTCCTTCTACTAGTTTTGGTGTTGGTCTGTTCTTTTTCTAGGGCTTTGAGCTGTAGTGTTAGGTCGTTTATTTTTTGAGTTTTACTTCTTTTATTGAATGCGCTCCATGAAATAAATTTTCCTCTAAGTACTGGTTTCATAGTGTCCCAGAGATTTTGATATGATGTTTCTTTGTTCTCATTTACCTCTAAGAATTTTTTAATTTCCTTCCTAATATCTTCTGTTATCCATTCATCATATAATAGCATATTGTTTAATCTCCAGTTGTTGGAGTAATTTCTGTTTTTTACTCTTTCATTTATTTCTAATTTCAATCCATTATGATCTGATAGAATACAAGGTAGTGTCTCTATCTTCTTGTATTTGCTAACATTAGCTGTGTGGCGTAATATATGGTCTGTTTTAGAGAAGGATCCATGTGCTGCTGAGAAGAAAGTGTATTCACTCTTTGTTGGATGGTATATTCTATAAATGTCCATTAAGTCTAAATTATTGATTGTGTTATTGAGTTCTGTGGTTTCTTTGTTTGATATTTGTTTGGTAGATCTGTCCAGTGGTCAGAGAGGCATTTTGAAATCACCTAGTATTATTGTATTATGGTCTATTTGGTTTCTGAGATTGAGAAGGATTTGTTTGACATACATGGATGAGCCACTGTTTGGGGCACAGATATTTATGATTGTTATGTCTTGCTGATTTATGCTTCCCTTAAGCAGTATGAAATATCCTTCTGTATCCCTTCTGACGAACTTTGGCTTGAAGTCCACATTATCTGAAATGAGGATGGATACTCCAGCTTTTTTGCTGAGTCCATGTGCATGGTATGTTTTTTCCCATCCTTTTCACCTTTAGTCTATGGGTATATCTTTCTATGAGATGAGTCTCTTGCAGACAACATATTGTTGGGTCTTTCTTTTTTATCCAATCTGCCAGTCTATTTCTTTTGATTGATGAATTCAGGTCATTAACATTCAGGGTTATTATTGAGATATGATTTATATTCCCGGTCATTTGACTCATTTTATTCAGTTATTTGTTTATTTTTGACACACCTTGGTTACTCTTTATTTGAGAGTTCCTTTAGGATAGCTCCTCCCTTTGCTGATTTGCTTGTTTGTTTTTCATCTCTTCCTCATGGAATATTTTGCTGAGAATGTTCTGTAATGCTGGCTTTCTTTTTGTATATTCTTTTAGTTTTTGTTTATCATGGAAGGATTTTATTTCATCGTCAAATCTGAAGGTAAGTTTTGCTGGGTATAAGATTCTTGGTTGGCATCCATTTTCTTTCAGGGCTTGAAAAATGTCGTTCCAGGCCCTTCCAGCTTTTAATATCTGGATTGAAAAATCTGCTGATATCCGTATTGGTTTCCCCTGATGTAATTTGGTTGTTTTCTCTCACAGCCTTTAAAATTCTGTCTGTATTTTGTATGTTAGGTATTTTCATTATAATGTGCCTTGGTGTGGGTCTGTTGCAATTTTGTATATTTGGAGTCCTATAAGCCTCTTGAACGTGATTTTTCCATTTCATTCTTCAGATTTGGGAAATTTTCTGAAATTATTTCATTGAATAGATTGTTCAATTCTTTGGTTTGTTTCTCTAAGCCTTCCTCAATCCCAATAATTCTTAAATTTGGCCTTTTCATGATATCCCATAGTTCTGGAGATTCTGTTCATGATTTCTTACCATCTTCTCTGTTTGTTCAACTTTGTTTTCAAGGTTAAATATTTTGTCTTCAATATCTGAGGTTCTGTCTTCCAGGTGTTCTATCCTATTGGTTATGCTTTCTATGGAGTTCTTAATTTGGTTTATTTTTTCCTTCATTTCAAGGATTTCTGCTTGGTTTTTTTTCAATATCTCTAACTCTTTATTTTTTTTTTTTTTTTTTTTTTTTAAATCTGTGAATTTTTATTTTTTTTTTTATTTTTTTATTTTTTTATTTTTTTTTATTTTTTTTTTTTTATTGTGAACAAATGGGATACATGTTCTTTCACTGTTTGTACATAGAGTAAAGGCATACCATTTGTGTAATCATACGTTTACATAGGGTGATGTTGGTTGATTCATTCTGTTATTTTTTTTCCCCTTCCCCCCGCCCCTCCCATCCCTCTTTTCCCTCTATACAGTCCTTCCTTCCCCCATTCTTGCCCCCCTCCCTAACCCTCACTCTAACCCTAAAACTAACCCCTCCCACACCCCATTATGTATCATCATCCACTTATCAGCGAGATCATTCTTCCTTTGGTTTTTTGAGATTGGCTTATCTCACTTAGCATGATATTCTCCAATTTCGTCCATTTGCTTGCAAATGCCATAATTTTATCATTCTTTATGGCTGAGTAATATTCCATTGTATATATATGCCACAGTTTCTTTATCCATTCATCAACTGAAGGGCATCTAGGTTGGTTCCACAATCTGGCTATGGTGAATTGAGCAGCAATGAACATTGATGTGGCTGTATCTCTGTAGTATGCTGATTTTAAGTCCTTTGGGTATAGGCCAAGGAGTGGGATAGCTGGGTCAAATGGTAGTTCCATTCCAAGTTTTTTAAGGAATCTCCATACTGCCTTCCAGAGTGGTTGCACTAATTTGCAACCCCACCAGCAATGTATGAGTGTACCTTTTTCCCCACATCCTCGCCAACACCTGTTGTTGCTTGTGTTCTTGATAATCGCCATTCTGATTGGGGTGAGATGAAATCTTAGGGTGGTTTTGATTTGCATTTCTTTTATTACTAGAGATGTTGAACATTTTTCCATATGTTTGTTGATTGTTTGTAGGTCTTCTTCTGTGAAGTGTCTGTTCATTTCCTTAGACCATTTGTCGATTGGATTATTTGTAGTCTTGGTGTTGAGTTTTTTGAGTTCTTTATAGATTCTGGAGATTAGTGCTCTATCTGAAGTATGATTGGCAAAGATTTTCTCCCACTCTGTAGGCTCTTTCTTCACATTGCTGATAGTTTCCTTTGCTGAGAGAAAGCTTTTTAGTTTGAATCTATCCCAGTTGTTGATTCTTACTTTTATTTCTTGTGCTATGGGAGTCCTGTTGAGAAAGTCTGGTCCTAAGCCGACATGTTGAAGATCTGGACCTACATTTTCTTCTATAAGATGCAGGGTCTCTGGTCTGATTCCGAGGTCCTTAATCCATTTTGAGTTTAGTTTTGTGCACGGTGAGAGATATGGGTTTATTTTCATTTTGTTGCATATGGATTTCCAATTCTCCCAGCACCATTTGTTGAAGAGGCTATCTTTTCTCCATTGCATATTTTTGGCCCCTTTGTCTAGTATGAGGAAATTATATTTGTTTGGGTTTGTGTCCGTGTCTTCTATTCTGTACCATTGATCTACCTGTCTATTTTGGTACCAATACCATGCCGTTTTTGTTACTATTGCTTTGTAGTAAAGTTGAAGTTCAGGTATTGCAATACCCCCTGCTTCATTTTTCCTGCGAAGGATTGCTTTAGCAATTCTGGGTTTCTTATTCTTCCAGATGAATTTCATAATTGCTTGCTCTATTTCTGCAAGGTACATCATTGGGATTTTAATTGGAATTGCATTGAATCTGTATAGCACTTTTGGTAGTATGGCCATTTTGACAATATTAATTCTGCCTATCCAGGAACATGGGAGATCTTTCCATCTTCTAAGGTGTTCTTTAATTTCTTTCTTTAGTGTTCTGTAGTTCTCATTGTAGAGGTCTTTCACCTCTTTTGTGAGATTGATTCCCAAGTATTTTATTTTTTTTGAGGCTATTGTGAATGGAGTAGTTTTCCTAACTTCTCTTTCTGAAGATTCATCACTTATGTATAAAAATGCATTGGATTTATGAGCATTGATCTTGTATCCTGCTACTTTACTGAATTCACTTATGAGTTCTAAGAGTTTTCTGGTGGAATTTCCTGGTTCCTCTAAGTATATAATCATATCATCAGCAAATAGGGATAGTTTGAGTTCTTCTTTTCCAATTCGTATCCCTTTAATTTCTTTGGTCTGTCTAATTGCTCTGGCTAGAGTTTCAAGGACGATATTGAATAGGAGTGGTGAGAGAGGGCATCCCTGCCTTGTTCCAGATTTTAGGGGGAATGCTTTCAGTTTTTCACCATTAAGAATAATATTAGCCATGGGCTTAGCATAGATGGCCTTTACAATGTGAAGGAACGTTCCCACTATCCCTATTTTTTCTAGTGTTTTGAGCATGAAGGGGTGCTGTATTTTATCAAATGCTTTTTCTGCATCTATTGAAATAATCATGTGGTTCTTGACTTTAAGTCTGTTGATATGGTGAATTACATTTATTGATTTCCTGATGTTGAACCAACCTTGCATCCCTGGGATGAAACCCACTTGATCATGATGCACTATCTTTTAATACATTTTTGTATGCGATTTGCTAAAATTTTGTTGAGAATTTTTGCGTCGATGTTCATTAAGGAAATTGGTCTGAAATTTTCTTTCCTCGATGTGTCTCTGTCTGGTTTAGGTATCAGGGTGATATTGGCTTCGTAGAATGAGTTTGGGAGGGTTCCCTCCTCTTCTATTTCATGGAATACTTTGAAAAGTATTGGAATGAGCTCTTCTTTAAAGGTTTTGTAGAACTCGGCTGAGAACCCATCTGGTCCTGGACTTTTCTTTGTTGGTAGGCTATTGATGACTTCTTCTATTTCATTACTTGAAATTGGTCTATTTAAATTGTGCATGTCCTCCTCGTTTAGTTTAGGCAATTCATAGGTCTCTAGAAACTTGTTGATATCTTCGAAATTTTCTATTTTGTTGGAATATAGATTTTCAAAATAGCTTCTAATTATGTTTTGTATTTCAGTCGTGTCTGTTGTGATACTTCCTTGTTCATTCCGAATTTTGGTGATTTGGGTTTTCTCTCGTCTTCTCTTTGTTAGTGTGGCTAAAGGTTATCAATTTTGTTTATTTTTTCGAAGAACCAACTATTTATTTTGTCAATTTTTTGTATTGTTTCTTTCGTTTCAATTTCGTTGATTTCAGCTCTGAGTTTAACTATTTCCTGTCTTCTACTACTTCTGGTGTTGGTCTGTTCTTCTTTTTCTAGGGCTTTGAGCTGTAGTGTTAGTTCATTTATTTTTTGAGTTTTACTTCTTTTATTAAATGCGCTCCATGAAATAAATCTTCCTCTAAGTACGGCTTTCATAGTGTCCCAGAGATTTTGATACGATGTTTCTTTGTTCTCGTTTACCTCTAAGAATTTTTTAATTTCCTTCCTAATATCTTCTGTTATCCATTCCTCATATAATAGCATATTGTTTAATCTCCAGGTGTTGGAGTAATTTCTGTTTTTTGCTCTTTCATTTATTTCTAGTTTCAATCCATTATGGTCTGATAAAATACAAGGAAGTGTCTCTATCTTCTTGTATTTGCTAACATTAGCTTTGTGGCATAATATATGGTCTATTTTAGAGAAGGATCCATGTGCTGCTGAGAAGAAAGTGTATTCACTCTTCGTTGGATGGTATATTCTATAAATGTCTGTTAAGTCTAAATTATTGATTGTGTTATTGAGATCTAAGGTTTCTTTATTCAATTTTTGTTTGGAAGATCTGTCCAGTGGAGAGAGAGGTGTGTTAAAATCACCTAGTATTATTGTATTGTGGTCTATTTGGTTTCTGAGATTGAGAAGGATTTGTTTGACATACATGGGTGAGCCACTGTTTGGGGCATAGATATTTATGATTGTTATGTCTTGCTGATTTATGGTTCCCTTAAGCATTATGAAATGTCCTTCTTTATCCCTTCTGATTAACTTTGGCTTGAAGTCCACTTTATCTGAAATGAGGATGGATACCCCAGCTTTTTTGCTGGGTCCATGTGCATGGTAAGTTTTTCCCATCCTTTCACCTTTAGTCTTTGTGTATCTCTTTCTAAGAGATGAGTCTCTTGCAGGCAACATATTGTTGGATCTTTCTTTTTTATCCAATCTGCCAGTCTATGTCTTTTGATTGATGAATTCAGGCCGTTAATATTCAGGGTAATTATTGAGATATGATTTGTATTCCCGGTCATTTGACTCATTTTATTCATTTATTTGCTTATTTTTGACACGACTTGGTTCCTCTTTATTTGAGAGTTCCTTTAGGATATCTCCTCCCTTTGCTGATTTGCTTCTTTGTTTTTCATTTCTTCTTCATGGAATATTTTGCTGAGAATGTTCTGTAATGCTGGCTTTCTTTTTGTATATTCTTTTAGCTTTTGTTTATCATGGAAGGATTTTATTTCGTCGTCAAATCTGAAGGTAAGTTTTGCTGGGTATAAGATTCTTGGTTGGCATCCATTTTCTTTTAGGGCTTGAAAAATGTTATTCCAGGCCCTTCTAGCTTTTAGGGTCTGGATTGAAAAATCTGCTGATATCCGTATTGGCTTCCCCCCTGAATGTAATTTGGTTCTTTTCTCTCACAGCCTTTAAGATTCTGTCTTTATTTTGTATGTTAGGTATTTCATTATAATGTGCCTTGGTGTGGGTCTGTTGTAATTTTGTGTATTTGGAGTCCTGTAAGCCTCTTGAACTTGATTTTCCATTTCGTTCTTCAGATTTGGGAAATTTTCTGAAATTATCTCATTGAATAGGTTGTTCATTCCTTTGGTTTGTTTCTCTAAGCCTTCCTCAATCCCAATAATTCTCAAATTTGGCCTTTTCATGATATCCCATAGTTCTTGGAGATTCTGTTCATGATTTCTTACCATCTTCTCTGTTTGTTCGACTTTGTTTTCGAGGTTAAATATTTTGTCTTCAATATCTGAGGTTCTGTCTTCCAGGTGTTCTATCCTATTGGTTGTGCTTTCTATGGAGTTCTTAATTTGGTTTATTGTTTCCTTCATTTCAAGGATTTCTGTTTGGTTTTTTTTTCAATATCTCTAACTCTTTATTGAAATGATCTTTTGCTTCCTGTATTTGCTCTTTTAACTGTCGATTG